>NW_028119903.1:0-127000 GCF_965119305.1 Pelophylax lessonae | reverse complement strand
TTAGGGTGGTATAGTGTAGCAGGTTAGGGTGGTATAGTGTGACAGGTTAGGGTGGTATAGTGTAGCAGGTTAGGGTGGTATAGTGTGGCAGGTTAGGGTGGTATAGATGACAGGTTAGGGTGGTATAGTGTGGCAGGTTAGGGTGGTATAGTGTAGCAGGTTAGGGTGGTATAGTGTAGCAGGTTAGGGTGGTATAGTGTGGCAGGTTAGGGTGGTATAGATGGCAGGTTAGGGTGGTATAGTGTAGCAGGTTAGGGTGGTATAGTGTAGGAGGTTAGGGTGGTATAGTGTAGTAGGTTAGGGTGGTATAGTGTGGCAGGTTAGGGTGGTATAGTGTAGCAGGTTAGGGTGGTATAGATGACAGGTTAGGGTGGTATAGTGTGGCAGGTTAGGGTGGTATAGTGTAGGAGGTTAGGGTGGTATAGTGTAGCAGGTTAGGGTGGTATAGATGACAGGTTAGGGTGGTATAGTGTAGCAGGTTAGGGTGGTATAGTGTAGCAGGTTAGGGTGGTATAGTGTAGCAGGTTAGGGTGGTATAGTGTAGCTGGTTAGGGTGGTATAGATGGCAGGTTAGGGTGGTATAGTGTAGCAGGTTAGGGTGGTATAGTGTAGCAGGTTAGGGTGGTATAGTGTAGCAGGTTAGGGTGGTATAGTGTGGCAGGTTAGGGTGGTATAGATGACAGGTTAGGGTGGTATAGTGTAGCAGGATAGGGTGGTATAGTGTAGCAGGTTAGGGTGGTATAGTGTGGCAGGTTAGGGTGGTATAGTGTGGCAGGTTAGGGTGGTATAGATGACAGGTTAGGGTGGTATAGATGACAGGTTAGGGTGGTATAGTGTAGCAGGTTAGGGTGGTATAGTGTGGCAGGTTAGGGTGGTATAGTGTAGCAGGTTAGGGTGGTATAGTGTAACAGGTTAGGGTGGTATAGTGTAGCAGGTTAGGGTGGTATAGATGGCAGGTTAGGGTGGTATAGTGTAGCAGGTTAGGGTGGTATAGTGTAGCAGGTTAGGGTGGTATAGATGGCAGGTTAGGGTGGTATAGTGTAGCAGGTTAGGGTGGTATAGTGTAGCAGGTTAGGGTGGTATAGATGGCAGGTTAGGGTGGTATAGTGTAGCAGGTTAGGGTGGTATAGTGTAGCAGGTTAGGGTGGTATAGTGTGGCAGGTTAGGGTGGTATAGATGGCAGGTTAGGGTGGTATAGTGTGACAGGTTAGGGTGGTATAGTGTAGCAGGTTAGGGTGGTATAGTGTAGCTGGTTAGGGTGGTATAGATGGCAGGTTAGGGTGGTATAGATGACAGGTTAGGGTGGTATAGTGTGGCAGGTTAGGGTGGTATAGTGTAGCTGGTTAGGGTGGTATAGTGTGGCAGGTTAGGGTGGTATAGTGTAGCAGGTTAGGGTGGTATAGATGACAGGTTAGGGTGGTATAGTGTAGGAGGTTAGGGTGGTATAGTGTAGCAGGTTAGGGTGGTATAGTGTGGCAGGTTAGGGTGGTATAGATGGCAGGTTAGGGTGGTATAGTGTGGCAGGTTAGGGTGGTATAGTGTAGCAGGTTAGGGTGGTATAGTGTGGCAGGTTAGGGTGGTATAGTGTGGCAGGTTAGGGTGGTATAGTGTAGCAGGTTAGGGTGGTATAGTGTAGGAGGTTAGGGTGGTATAGTGTGGCAGGTTAGGGTGGTATAGTGTAGCAGGTTAGGGTGGTATAGTGTAGGAGGTTAGGGTGGTATAGTGTAGCAGGTTAGGGTGGTATAGTGTGGCAGGTTAGGGTGGTATAGTGTAGCAGGTTAGGGTGGTATAGTGTAGCAGGTTAGGGTGGTATAGTGTAGCAGGTTAGGGTGGTATAGTGTGATAGGTTAGGGTGGTATAGTGTGGCAGGTTAGGGTGGTATAGTGTAACAGGTTAGGGTGGTATAGTGTAGCAGGTTAGGGTGGTATAGATGACAGGTTAGGGTGGTATAGTGTGGCAGGTTAGGGTGGTATAGATGGCAGGTTAGGGTGGTATAGTGTAGCAGGTTAGGGTGGTATAGTGTAGCAGGTTAGGGTGGTATAGTGTGGCAGGTTAGGGTGGTATAGTGTGACAGGTTAGGGTGGTATAGTGTGGCAGGTTAGGGTGGCACAGTGTGACAGGTTAGGGTGGTACAGTGAGGCAGGTTAGGGTGGTACAGTGTGACAGGTTAGGGTGGTACAGTGTGACAGGTTAGGGTGGTATAGATGACAGGTTAGGGTGGTATAGATGACAGGTTAGGGTGGTATAGTGTAGCAGGTTAGGGTGGTATAGTGTAGCAGGTTAGGGTGGTACAGTGTGGCAGGTTAAGGTTGTACAGTGTGACAGGTTAGGGTGGTACAGTGTGACAGGTTAGGGTGGTATAGTGAGGCAGGTTAGGGTGGTATAGTGTGACAGGTTAGGGTGGTATAGTGTAGCAGGTTAGGGTGGTATAGATGGCAGGTTAGGGTGGTATAGTGTGGCAGGTTAGGGTGGTATAGTGTGGCAGGTTAGGGTGGTATAGTGTAGCAGGTTAGGGTGGTATAGATGGCAGGTTAGGGTGGTATAGTGTGGCAGGTTAGGGTGGTATAGATGGCAGGTTAGGGTGGTATAGTGTGACAGGTTAGGGTGGTATAGATGGCAGGTTAGGGTGGTATAGTGTGGCAGGTTAGGGTGGTATAGTGTAGCAGGTTAGGGTGGTATAGATGGCAGGTTAGGGTGGTATAGTGTGGCAGGTTAGGGTGGTATAGTGTGGCAGGTTAGGGTGGTATAGTGTAGCAGGTTAGGGTGGTATAGTGTGGCAGGTTAGGGTGGTATAGATGGCAGGTTAGGGTGGTATAGTGTGACAGGTTAGGGTGGTATAGTGTAGCAGGTTAGGGTGGTATAGATGGCAGGTTAGGGTGGTATAGTGTAGCAGGTTAGGGTGGTATAGTGTAGTAGGTTAGGGTGGTATAGTGTAGCAGGTTAGGGTGGTATAGTGTAGTAGGTTAGGGTGGTATAGTGTGACAGGTTAGGGTGGTATAGATGGCAGGTTAGGGTGGTATAGATGGCAGGTTAGGGTGGTATAGTGTGGCAGGTTAGGGTGGTATAGTGTGACAGGTTAGGGTGGTATAGTGTGGCAGGTTAGGGTGGTATAGTGTAGCAGGTTAGGGTGGTATAGATGACAGGTTAGGGTGGTATAGTGTAGCAGGTTAGGGTGGTATAGTGAGGCAGGTTAGGGTGGTATAGTGTGACAGGTTAGGGTGGTATAGTGTGGCAGGTTAGGGTGGTATAGTGTGGCAGGTTAGGGTGGTATAGTGTGGCAGGTTAGGGTGGTATAGTGTAGCAGGTTAGGGTGGTATAGTGTAACAGGTTAGGGTGGTATAGTGTAACAGGTTAGGGTGGTATAGTGTAGCAGGTTAGGGTGGTATAGTGTAGCAGGTTAGGGTGGTATAGATGGCAGGTTAGGGTGGTATAGTGTAGCAGGTTAGGGTGGTATAGTGTAGCAGGTTAGGGTGGTATAGTGTGGCAGGTTAGGGTGGTATAGATGGCAGGTTAGGGTGGTATAGTGTAGCAGGTTAGGGTGGTATAGTGTAGCAGGTTAGGGTGGTATAGTGTGGCAGGTTAGGGTGGTATAGATGGCAGGTTAGGGTGGTATAGTGTAGCAGGTTAGGGTGGTATAGTGTAGGAGGTTAGGGTGGTATAGTGTAGTAGGTTAGGGTGGTATAGTGTGGCAGGTTAGGGTGGTATAGTGTAGCAGGTTAGGGTGGTATAGTGTGGCAGGTTAGGGTGGTATAGTGTAGCAGGTTAGGGTGGTATAGATGACAGGTTAGGGTGGTATAGTGTGGCAGGTTAGGGTGGTATAGTGTAGGAGGTTAGGGTGGTATAGTGTAGCAGGTTAGGGTGGTATAGTGTAGCAGGTTAGGGTGGTATAGATGACAGGTTAGGGTGGTACAGTGTGACAGGTTAGGGTGGTACAGTGAGGCAGGTTAGGGTGGTATAGTGTGACAGGTTAGGGTGGTATAGTGTAGGAGGTTAGGGTGGTACAGTGTGACAGGTTAGGGTGGTACAGTGTGACAGGTTAGGGTGGTACAGTGAGGCAGGTTAGGGTGGTATAGTGTGACAGGTTAGGGTGGTATAGTGTAGGAGGTTAGGGTGGTATAGTGTAGCAGGTTAGGGTGGTATAGTGTGACAGGTTAGGGTGGTATAGTGTGGCAGGTTAGGGTGGTATAGTGTAGCAGGTTAGGGTGGTATAGTGTAGCAGGTTAGGGTGGTATAGTGTAGCAGGTTAGGGTGGTATAGTGTAGCAGGTTAGGGTGGTATAGTGTAGCAGGTTAGGGTGGTATAGTGTAGCAGGTTAGGGTGGTATAGATGACAGGTTAGGGTGGTATAGTGTGACAGGTTAGGGTGGTATAGTGTAGCAGGTTAGGGTGGTATAGTGTGGCAGGTTAGGGTGGTATAGTGTAGCAGGTTAGGGTGGTATAGATGACAGGTTAGGGTGGTATAGTGTAGCAGGTTAGGGTGGTATAGATGGCAGGTTAGGGTGGTATAGTGTAGCAGGTTAGGGTGGTATAGTGTAGCAGGTTAGGGTGGTATAGATGGCAGGTTAGGGTGGTATAGTGTAGCAGGTTAGGGTGGTATAGTGTGACAGGTTAGGGTGGTATAGTGTAGCAGGTTAGGGTGGTATAGATGACAGGTTAGGGTGGTATAGTGTGGCAGGTTAGGGTGGTATAGTGTAGCTGGTTAGGGTGGTATAGTGTGGCAGGTTAGGGTGGTATAGTGTAGCAGGTTAGGGTGGTATAGATGACAGGTTAGGGTGGTATAGTGTAGCAGGATAGGGTGGTATAGATGGCAGGTTAGGGTGGTATAGTGTGACAGGTTAGGGTGGTATAGTGTAGCAGGTTAGGGTGGTATAGTGTGGCAGGTTAGGGTGGTATAGTGTGGCAGGTTAGGGTGGTATAGATGGCAGGTTAGGGTGGTATAGATGGCAGGTTAGGGTGGTATAGTGTGGCAGGTTAGGGTGGTATAGTGTAGCAGGTTAGGGTGGTATAGTGTGGCAGGTTAGGGTGGTATAGATGGCAGGTTAGGGTGGTATAGATGGCAGGTTAGGGTGGTATAGATGGCAGGTTAGGGTGGTATAGTGTGACAGGTTAGGGTGGTATAGTGTGGCAGGTTAGGGTGGTATAGTGTAGCAGGTTAGGGTGGTATAGATGACAGGTTAGGGTGGTATAGTGTGGCAGGTTAGGGTGGTATAGTGTGGCAGGTTAGGGTGGTATAGTGTGGCAGGTTAGGGTGGTATAGATGACAGGTTAGGGTGGTATAGTGTGGCAGGTTAGGGTGGTATAGATGACAGGTTAGGGTGGTATAGTGTAGCAGGTTAGGGTGGTATAGTGTGACAGGTTAGGGTGGTATAGTGTAGCAGGTTAGTGTGGTATAGTGTGACAGGTTAGGGTGGTATAGTGTGGCAGGTTAGGGTGGTATAGTGTAGCAGGTTAGGGTGGTATAGTGTGGCAGGTTAGGGTGGTATAGATGACAGGTTAGGGTGGTATAGTGTGGCAGGTTAGGGTGGTATAGTGTAGCAGGTTAGGGTGGTATAGATGGCAGGTTAGGGTGGTATAGTGTGGCAGGTTAGGGTGGTATAGTGTGGCAGGTTAGGGTGGTATAGTGTAGCAGGTTAGGGTGGTATAGATGGCAGGTTAGGGTGGTATAGTGTAGCAGGTTAGGGTGGTATAGTGTAGCAGGTTAGGGTGGTATAGTGTAGCAGGTTAGGGTGGTATAGTGTGGCAGGTTAGGGTGGTATAGTGTGGCAGGTTAGGGTGGTATAGATGGCAGGTTAGGGTGGTATAGTGTGGCAGGTTAGGGTGGTATAGTGTAGCAGGTTAGGGTGGTATAGTGTGACAGGTTAGGGTGGTATAGTGTGGCAGGTTAGGGTGGTATAGTGTGGCAGGTTAGGGTGGTATAGTGTAGCAGGTTAGGGTGGTATAGTGTAGGAGGTTAGGGTGGTATAGTGTAGGAGGTTAGGGTGGTATAGTGTGGCAGGTTAGGGTGGTATAGTGTAGCAGGTTAGGGTGGTATAGATGGCAGGTTAAGGTGGTATAGTGTAGCAGGTTAGGGTGGTATAGTGTGGCAGGTTAGGGTGGTATAGTGTGGCAGGTTAGGGTGGTATAGTGTAGCAGGTTAGGGTGGTATAGATGACAGGTTAGGGTGGTATAGTGTAGCAGGTTAGGGTGGTATAGTGTGGCAGGTTAGGGTGGTATAGTGTGGCAGGTTAGGGTGGTATAGATGGCAGGTTAAGGTGGTATAGTGTAGCAGGTTAGGGTGGTATAGATGACAGGTTAGGGTGGTATAGTGTAGCAGGTTAGGGTGGTATAGATGGCAGGTTAGGGTGGTATAGTGTAGCAGGTTAAGGTGGTATAGTGTAGCAGGTTAGGGTGGTATAGTGTAGCAGGTTAGGGTGGTATAGATGACAGGTTAGGGTGGTATAGATGGCAGGTTAAGGTGGTATAGTGTAGCAGGTTAGGGTGGTATAGTGTAGCAGGTTAGGGTGGTATAGTGTGGCAGGTTAGGGTGGTATAGTGTGGCAGGTTAGGGTGGTATAGTGTGGCAGGTTAGGGTGGTATAGATGGCAGGTTAAGGTGGTATAGTGTAGCAGGTTAGGGTGGTATAGATGACAGGTTAGGGTGGTATAGTGTAGCAGGTTAGGGTGGTATAGATGGCAGGTTAGGGTGGTATAGTGTAGCAGGTTAAGGTGGTATAGTGTAGCAGGTTAGGGTGGTATAGTGTAGCAGGTTAGGGTGGTATAGTGTAGCAGGTTAGGGTGGTATAGATGGCAGGTTAGGGTGGTATAGTGTGACAGGTTAGGGTGGTATAGTGTGACAGGTTAGGGTGGTATAGTGTAGCAGGTTAGGGTGGTATAGATGACAGGTTAGGGTGGTATAGTGTAGCAGGTTAGGGTGGTATAGTGAGGCAGGTTAGGGTGGTATAGTGTGGCAGGTTAGGGTGGTATAGTGTGGCAGGTTAGGGTGGTATAGTGTGGCAGGTTAGGGTGGTATAGTGTGGCAGGTTAGGGTGGTATAGTGTGGCAGGTTAGGGTGGTATAGATGACAGGTTAGGGTGGTATAGTGTGGCAGGTTAGGGTGGTATAGATGGCAGGTTAGGGTGGTATAGATGGCAGGTTAGGGTGGTATAGTGTAGCAGGTTAGGGTGGTATAGTGTGACAGGTTAGGGTGGTATAGTGTAGCAGGTTAGGGTGGTATAGTGTAGCAGGTTAGGGTGGTATAGTGTGGCAGGTTAGGGTGGTATAGTGTGGCAGGTTAGGGTGGTATAGTGTGGCAGGTTAGGGTGGTATAGTGTGACAGGTTAGGGTGGTATAGTGTGGCAGGTTAGGGTGGTATAGTGTGGCAGGTTAGGGTGGTATAGTGTGGCAGGTTAGGGTGGTATAGTGTGGCAGGTTAGGGTGGTATAGTGTGGCAGGTTAGGGTGGTATAGTGTAGCAGGTTAGGGTGGTATAGATGGCAGGTTAAGGTGGTATAGTGTAGCAGGTTAGGGTGGTATAGATGACAGGTTAGGGTGGTATAGTGTAGCAGGTTAGGGTGGTATAGATGGCAGGTTAGGGTGGTATAGTGTGGCAGGTTAGGGTGGTATAGTGTAGCAGGTTAGGGTGGTATAGATGGCAGGTTAGGGTGGTATAGATGACAGGTTAGGGTGGTATAGATGACAGGTTAGGGTGGTATAGTGTGACAGGTTAAGGTGGTATAGTGTAGCAGGTTAGGGTGGTATAGTGTAGCAGGTTAGGGTGGTACAGTGTGACAGGTTAGGGTGGTATAGTGAGGCAGGTTAGGGTGGTATAGTGTGACAGGTTAGGGTGGTATAGTGTGGCAGGTTAGGGTGGTATAATGTGGCAGGTTAGGGTGGTATAGTGTGGCAGGTTAGGGTGGTATAGTGTAGGAGGTTAGGGTGGTATAGTGTGGCAGGTTAGGGTGGTATAGTGTAGGAGGTTAGGATGGTATAGATGGCAGGTTAGGGTGGTATAGTGTGGCAGGTTAGGGTGGTATAGTGTAGCAGGTTAGGGTGGTATAGATGGCAGGTTAGGGTGGTATAGTGTGACAGGTTAGGGTGGTATAGTGTAGCAGGTTAGGGTGGTATAGATGACAGGTTAGGGTGGTATAGTGTGGCAGGTTAGGGTGGTATAGTGTAGCAGGTTAGGGTGGTATAGATGACAGGTTAGGGTGGTATAGTGTGGCAGGTTAGGGTGGTATAGTGTGGCAGGTTAGGGTGGTATAGATGACAGGTTAGGTGGTATAGTGTGGCAGGTTAGGGTGGTATAGATGACAGGTTAGGGTGGTATAGTGTGGCAGGTTAGGGTGGTATAGTGTGGCAGGTTAGGGTGGTATAGTGTGGCAGGTTAGGGTGGTATAGTGTGACAGGTTAGGGTGGTATAGTGTAGGAGGTTAGGGTGGTATAGTGTGGCAGGTTAGGGTGGTATAGTGTAGGAGGTTAGGGTGGTATAGTGTAGGAGGTTAGGGTGGTATAGTGTGGCAGGTTAGGGTGGTATAGTGTAGGAGGTTAGGGTGGTATAGTGTAGGAGGTTAGGGTGGTATAGTGTGACAGGTTAGGGTGGTATAGTGTAGGAGGTTAGGGTGGTATAGTGTGGCAGGTTAGGGTGGTATAGTGTGGCAGGTTAGGGTGGTATAGTGTAGGAGGTTAGGGTGGTATAGTGTGGCAGGTTAGGGTGGTATAGTGTGGCAGGTTAGGGTGGTATAGATGGCAGGTTAGGGTGGTATAGTGTAGCAGGTTAGGGTGGTATAGTGTGGCAGGTTAGGGTGGTATAGTGTGGCAGGTTAGGGTGGTATAGTGTAGCAGGTTAGGGTGGTATAGTGTAGCAGGTTAGGGTGGTATAGTGTGGCAGGTTAGGGTGGTATAGTGTGGCAGGTTAGGGTGGTATAGTGTGGCAGGTTAGGGTGGTATAGTGTAGCAGGTTAGGGTGGTATAGTGTGGCAGGTTAGGGTGGTATAGTGTGGCAGGTTAGGGTGGTATAGTGTAGCAGGTTAGGGTGGTATAGTGTGGCAGGTTAGGGTGGTATAGTGTGGCAGGTTAGGGTGGTATAGTGTGGCAGGTTAGGGTGGTATAGTGTAGCAGGTTAGGGTGGTATAGTGTGGCAGGTTAGGGTGGTATAGTGTGGCAGGTTAGGGTGGTATAGATGGCAGGTTAGGTTGGTATAGTGTGGCAGGTTAGGGTGGTATAGTGTGGCAGGTTAGGGTGGTATAGTGTAGCAGGTTACGGTGGTATAGTGTAGCAGGTTACGGTGGTATAGTGTGACAGGTTAGGGTGGTATAGTGTAGCAGGTTAGGGTGGTATAGATGGCAGGTTAGGGTGGTATAGTGTAGCAGGTTAGGGTGGTATAGTGTGACAGGTTAGGGTGGTATAGATGACAGGTTAGGGTGGTATAGTGTGGCAGGTTAGGGTGGTATAGTGTGGCAGGTTAGGGTGGTATAGTGTAGCAGGTTAGGGTGGTATAGATGGCAGGTTAGGGTGGTATAGTGTGGCAGGTTAGGGTGGTATAGATGGCAGGTTAGGGTGGTATAGTGTGGCAGGTTAGGGTGGTATAGTGTAGCAGGTTAGGGTGGTATAGTGTGGCAGGTTAGGGTGGTATAGTGTGGCAGGTTAGGGTGGTATAGATGGCAGGTTAGGGTGGTATAGTGTAGCAGGTTAGGGTGGTATAGTGTGGCAGGTTAGGGTGGTATAGTGTAGCAGGTTAGGGTGGTATAGTGTGGCAGGTTAGGGTGGTATAGTGTAGCAGGTTAGGGTGGTATAGTGTAGCAGGTTAGGGTGGTATAGTGTGGCAGGTTAGGGTGGTATAGTGTGGCAGGTTAGGGTGGTATAGTGTGGCAGGTTAGGGTGGTATAGTGTGGCAGGTTAGGGTGGTATAGTGTGGCAGGTTAGGGTGGTATAGTGTAGCAGGTTAGGGTGGTATAGTGTAGCAGGTTAGGGTGGTGTAGTGTGGCAGGTTAGGGCTGTATGTAGTGACCGTGTGTGCATTGCTCAGTCACTTACAGCAATAGCAGGTGATGAAGATTCCGGGGCTGCTGTGTTGTCTCCTCCTCTTTCTCCTTTAGCAGCGAGATCATCCTGAGGATAGGAGTCTCTGAAGGAGGAGTGAAGAGGCAGGCAACTACACACCCTGACCCCACCTACCAACTCCGGCTGCCTCAGGCTGCCCCCCCCCCCCCCGTGTCATCTATATTGTCCGTCCATCCCCCCAGTGTCATTTGTATTGTAGTAATCACAGACCTCAGATCAGCGTGGACTCAGAGCATGGCATGCATAATGATTTCCCTCCCCCTCCCCGACTCCTCCTGTGTGTACTGTGTACAGGAATACATCAGAGCCGTGGGAGGAGGAGAGGGCGGGGCGGCTGCAGTCCGCTCTCTGAAAGGTGGCCGGCGGTGGACGGGGAGAGTGTAGAGCCGAGTGGAGATTGTATCATATGGCATATGCTGCGGAGGGGGGTGAAACTGGTGCTGCCTGGTGCCCACAGTAGCGTGCCCACGGCGCCCCTCCCGGGTACTTGGCTCTGCTCCAGGATTCACTGGAACTCCAGGACCAGGAGGTATGCAAATTTACCGCCTCCACCACCCTAGCGCCCTCAGGCGGCTGCCTGAGCTGCCTTACGGGTTGCGCTGGCCCTGGGTGTGTATAATGTTCTCGTGGGTGGTATAATGTTCTGGTGGGTGGTATAATATTCTGGTGGGTCGGTATAAGGTTCTGGTGTGTGGTTAGAATGTCCTGGTGGGTGGGTATAATGTTCTGGTGGGTAGTATAATATTCTGGTGGGTGGTCATAATGTTCTGGTGGGTGGGTATAATGTTCTGGCCCATTCCTGACAATGGGCATCAAAAGCATAAACATGAAATATTCCTGACAACGGACATTAAACACATAAACATAAAATATTCCTGACAACGGACATCAAACACATAAACATAAAATATTCCTGACAATGGGCATCAAATGCAAGAACATGAAATATTCCTAACAATGGGCATCAAACGCATAAACATGAAATATTCCGGACACAATGCCAATAGCTTATAACGCCGCCCAGCGATGTCAATTATTGATAACGCCGTCCAGCAATGTCAATTATTGAAAACGCCGTCGAGCGATTTAAATTATTGATAATGCTGTCCAGCGATGCCAATTATTGATAATGCCGTCCAGCTATGTAAATTGTTGGTAATGCCTTCCAGCGATGTAAATTGTTAAGTACGCCATCCAGCGATGTAAATTATTGATAACTCCGTCCAGCGATGCCAATTACTGATAACGCCGTCTAGCGATGTAAATTTTTTATAACGCCGTCAAGTGATGTAAATTGCTGATAATGCCGTCCAGCGATGTTAATTATTGATAACGCCATCCAGCCATGTAAATTTTTTCATAAGACCGTCCAGCAATGTAAATTATTGATAACGCCGTCCAGCGATGCCAATTGTTGATAACCCTGTCCAGTGATGTAAATTCATGATAACAAGGGATGAGCGAACCCGGACTCTATTGTTCGTGTTCGTACTGTACTTTTGGGTATTCGGTACCCGGACTCGAACATTTCACTATATGTTCAGGTACTGTCCGTTGTGTCAATGAGAATAGTACCACAGGGCCTTTACCGACAGTGTCGGGAGTATTCTGGTGTAGAAGTATAGTGAATCCAGCATGCCCATTTTTTGTGGTGTTTGGAAGGGGTATCTCTGGCGATGGCAATAAGCTCCTCCATCTCCGCCACCTTAGAGAGGCGCTGAAACCACTGCTTGACAGTGGGCTAGTGCGTGGACTTCCAAAGTGCCGGGATGCACTGTCTGGCGGCGTTCACCATGAGAATCGCAAGGGATTTAGAGTAAGTCCTACTGGAGGTAGAGGAGTGGTGCAGAAGGTATTGGGCAGGAGTGAAGGCGACGTCAGCTGTGGTCACTATGTAAATTGTTGATAACGCCATCCAGCCATGTGCATTTTTCATGGGACTGTCCAGCCAAGTAAATTATTGAGAACACCGCCCAGCGATGCCAATTGTTGATAACCCTGTCCAGTGATGTAAATTCATGATAACTAGGGTTGAGCGAACCCGGATTGTATTGTTCGTACCGGACTTT
The DNA here is from genome assembly GCF_965119305.1 of Pelophylax lessonae. Lineage (NCBI taxonomy): Eukaryota > Metazoa > Chordata > Amphibia > Anura > Ranidae > Pelophylax > Pelophylax lessonae. The sequence goes on along the minus strand of NW_028119903.1, from coordinate 114,896 downwards.
TGGGTATTCGGTACCGGGACCTGAACCCGGAAATTTCACTGTATGTTCGGGTACTGTCCGTTGTTCGGTAACATGATTTTAATGTTTTGGCGTGGTTTTAATAGTGCGCTTTCAACAGCCAATCAGCAAGCGTTTAACTAGTGTGCCCTAGGAGCCATCACAGCCATGTCTAGTAATGGCCTGGCTGTGATAGGCCAGTGCAGCATGTGACCCAGACTCTATATAAGCTGGAGTCACACAGCGCCCTGCGTCACTCTGCTAATACTATACTAGGGAGAGGTTCCTGACTGCTGCTGCTGAGGGACAGATAGGACTTTACTATAGGGCGAGGCTGGAGAAATTGCTTGTAGGGAAAGCATAGGAGGAACAATCTGCTTTATCATACAGCGATCTACATTGATTTGATTTTGTGGTGTGCAGTGAACAATGTTTTTGCCAGGAGGGAGAGATGGCAGTTTACTGTAGGGCCAGGCTGGAGAGATTGCTTTTAGGGAAAGCATAGATAGGAACAATCTGCTTTAATCAGACAACGATCTACATTGATTGTATTGTGTGGGGGTGCAGTAGAACAATCTTTATGCCCTGACCTGAGCCAAGTGAGGAGGAGAAGGGAGAAACAAAAAAACTATTATCAGTCTGTTAGGCGTGCGGTGCTGCACATTTCATGCAACCTCAGTGCATATGTGTGTGCTTAATCTGCATTTAAAAAAGAAAAAACATTTTTTCCTTCATATTTAACTTTAAAGACTGTATGTCAGACAGACATTGCTTTTCTAACCTCCTGTTCAAAAAGCACCAATGTGAGGGGAAAATAATTATTTTACAGTATTTAGGGTAAAAAAATAATTTTTCAGTTTTTCATTCATACATTATAGTGAGATACACCCATTGCATACTGTAGTATTGCGCCGTGCAATAAAAAAAAAAACTATTTAGGGGACAAAAGTTTATTGCTGCCCTGTTCTCATATGTCACAGTGAGATACACCCATTGCGTACTGTTGTATTGCGCAGTGCAATAACATACTATATATATGGATTAAAAACAATACTATATATATATATATGGATTAAAAAAAGTGGTTGATCCTCACTTCCAGGAGGTCGGCTTGGCATTTGGAGAAATTAGATCTGGGAATTAGATCTGTTCCAAGATTGCCATACCAAGCCGGCCAGGAAGAAGCTTGGGAACTTGAGCATTTCCTAACGCCTGCACTTGTCCCCCCCGTTAAACGTGCTTTGGGTGAACAGGTCCTTCTGTCTGTCATCCGAAAAAAGAGGTATACCTTCTTTCCCCTTTGACAGTTGAGCCGAAGCACACAGACGGGACAGCAGGAAAGAACTCAGCAAGGACAGGAGGGAAGCATTTTGATAGGCATTTACTATGAATGTCTTTGTAAACAGGCCTCTCTACTAATCCCATAGAAAACTAAAACTAGCCTTCTCTTTACAAGTGAGTTGTAGGACTGTCTAAACAGGTTCTTTTTAACCCATTGCACAGAGTACTGCAGGTTACAACAAGATGGCAGTGTATTCCCACCCACCCATACTCAGAGTTCCCTCGTATATCCGCAGCAACCTTTCTGATCAACCCCCTATAATGGAACACTGAGGGAGAGGAGCGGCAAAATCGCATACTAGCACATTATGATAGGCTTACCTTAAATATCCACTGACAGGGATTCCATCGTCACCTGGTTTTCTTTCCAGGTTCACAGGCTCTGGACACTTGAATGGCGACAATCCAGCAAAAGTGGTTGGTCCTCGCCTAGAGGAGTTCGGCTTGGCATTTGGAGAAATCCTGGGAAATAGATTTGTCCCAAGATTGCCATACCAAGCCGGCCAGGAAGAAGCTTGGGAACCCAAGATTGTTGATAATGCTGTCCAGCGAAGCCAATTGTTGTTAACGTTGTCCAGCAATGTAAATTATTGATAATTCCCTCATGCAATGTAAATTCTTGATAACGCCATCCAGGAATGCAATTTATTGAAAACGCCGTCTAGAGATGGAAATTGCTGATAATGCCATCCAGCAATGTAAATTGTTGATAACGCTGTCCAGCAATGCCAATTATTGATAGCGCCGTCCAGCGATGTAAATTTTTGATAACGGCGTCCAAAGATGTAAATTGCTAATAATGCCGTCCAGCGCTAAAAAAAAAACAACTATATTTATGTATTAAAAAAACATACTATATATATGGATTAAAAAACATATATATATATATATATATATATACACACACACAAACACATATATATATAGCAGGTTAGGGTGGTATAGTGTGGCAGGTTAGGGTGGTATAGTGTAGTAGGTTAGGGTGGTATAGATGGCAGGTTAGGGTGGTATAGTGTAGCAGGTTAGGGTGGTATAGTGTAGCAGGTTAGGGTGGTATAGTGTAGCAGGTTAGGGTGGTATAGTGTGGCAGGTTAGGGTGGTATAGTGTAGCAGGTTAGGGTGGTATAGTGTAGCAGGTTAGGGTGGTATAGTGTAGCAGGTTAGGGTGGTATAGTGTAGCAGGTTAGGGTGGTATAGTGTGGCAGGTTAGGGCTGTATGTAGTGACAGTGTGTGCACTGCTCAGTCACTTACAGCAATAGCAGGTGATGAAGATTCCCGGGCTGCTGTGTTGTCTCCTCCTCTTTCTCCTTTAGCAGCGAGATCAGCCTGAGGATAGGAGTCTCTGTTGTAGGAGGACTGAAGAGGCAGGAAGCTACACACCCCGACCCCTTAGGCTGCCCCCCCCGTGTCATCTATATTGTCCGTCCATCCCCCCAGTGTCATTTGTATTGTAGTAATCACAGACCTCAGATCAGCGCGGACTCGGAGCATGGCATGCATGATTTCCCTCCCCGACTCCTCCTCCTACTGTGTACTGTCTACAGGAATACATCAGAGCCGTGGGAGGAGGAGAGGGCGGGGGTGGCTGCAGTCCGCTCTCTGAAAGGTGGCCGGCGGTGGGCGGGGAGAGTGTGGAGCCGAGTGGAGATTGCATCGTATGGCATATGCTGCGGAGGGGAGGGGGGTGAAACTGGTGCTGCCTGGTGCCCACGGCGCCCCTCCCGGGTACTTGGCTCTGCTCCAGGATTCACTGGAACTCCAGGACCAGGAGGTATGCAAATTTACCGCCCCCACCACCCTGGCGCCCTCAGGCGGCTGCCTGAGCTGCCTTACGGGTCGCGCCGGCCCTGGGTGTGTATAATGTTCTCGTGGGTGGTATAATATTCTGGTGGGTCGGTATAAGGTTCTGGTGTGTGGTTAGAATGTCCTGGTGGGTGGGTGGGTATAATATTCTGGTGGGTAGTCATAATGTTCTGGTGGGTGGGTATAATGTTCTGGCCCATTCCTGACAATGGGCATCAAAAGCATAAACATGAAATATTCCTGACAACGGACATCAAACACATAAACATGAAATATTCCTGACAATGGGCTTCAAACTCATAAACATGAAATATTACTAACAATGGGGATCAAACGCATAACATGAAATATTCCTAACAATGGGAATCAAATGCATAAACAAAATATTCCTGACAAGAGGGATAGAGAGATATGCAGTGCACAGCCCAACACACGCCTAATGAAAGTATCAGCCTCCAAACACTCTATAGCTGGACCAACACACACCTAAAAAAATACAAACCTTCAACCTCCATATAGAGTGCTGAACACACACCTAAAAAAAATTACTGGCTTCCAACCTCCCCTATAGCTAGTCCAAAACACGCCTAATAAAAGAACAAACCTTCAACCTCCATATAGAGGGTCAAACACACCTAAAAAATTACTGGCCTCCAACCTCCCCTATAACCAGTCCAACACACGCCTAATAAAAGTTCAAACATTCAACCTTCATATAGAGGGTCTAAGACACCTAAAAAGAAAAATACTGGCCTCCAACCTCCCCTATAGCCAGTCCAACACACGCCTAATAAAAGTACAAGCCTTCAACCCCTAAATAGTGGGTCCAACACACATCTAAGATAAAAAAATACTGGCCTCCAACCTCCCCTATAGCCAGTCCAACACACGCCTAATAAAAGTACAAACCTTCAACCTCCATATAAGAGGGTCCAACACACAACTAAAATAAAAAAACTGGCCCATTCCTGACAATGCTCATCAAACGCATAAACATAAAATATTCCTGACAATGGGCATCAAATGCAAGAACATGAAATATTCAAGACAATGGGCATCAAACGCATAAACATGAAATATTCCGGACACAATGCCAATAGCTTATAACGCCGCCCAGCGATGTCAATTATTGATAACGCCATCCAGCGATGTCAATTATTTATAACGCCGTCCAGCGATATCAATTATTTATAACGCCGTCCAGCGATTTAAATTATTGATAACACTGTCCAGCAATTTAAATTGTTCATAACACCGTCCAGCGATGTAAATTGATAAGGCCGTCCAGCTATGTAAATTGTTGATAATGCCGTCCAGCGATGTAAATTGTTGATAACGCCATCCAGCGATGTAAATTATTGATAACTCTGTAAAGCGATGTAAATTGTTGATAACGCCATCCAGCGATGTAAATTATTGATAACTCCGTTAAGCGATGCCAATTACTGATAACGCCGTCCAGCGATGTAAATTTTTTTATAACGCCGTCCAGCGATGTAAATTTTTTTATAACGCCGTCCAGCGATGTAAATTTTTTTATAACGCCGTCCAGCGATGTAAATTGCTGATAATGCCGTCCAGCGATGTAAATGAATGAAAACGCCGTCCAGCGATGCCAATTGTTGATAACCCTGTCCAGTGATGTAAATTCATGATAACTAGGTTTGAGCGAACCCGGACTGTATTGTTCATGTTTGTACCGGACTCGAACATTTCACTGTATGTTCGGGTACTGTTCGTTGTTCCGTAACATGATTTTAATGTTTTAGCGCACTTTAAATGGCGCGCTTTCAACAGCCAATCAGCAAGCGTTTAACTAGTGTGCCCCAGAAGCCATCACAGCCATGTCTAGTAATGGCATGGCTGTGATAGGCCAGTGCAGCATGTGACCCAGACTCTATATAAGCTGGAGTCACACAGCGCCCTGCGTCACTCTGCTAATACTATACTAGGGAGAGGTTCCTGTCTGCTGCTACTGAGGGACAGATAGGACTTTACTATAGGGCGAGGCTGGAGAAATTGCTTGTAGGGAATACATAGGAGGAACAATCTGCTTTATCATACAGCGATCTACATATATTTGATTTTGTAGGGTGCAGTGAATGAAGTTTTTGCCAGGAGGGAGAGATAGCAGTTTACTGTAGGGCCAGGCTGGAGAGATTGCTTTTAGGGAAAGCATAGATAGGAACAATCTGCTTTAATCAGACAACAATCTACATTGATTGTATTGTGTGGGGGTGCAGTAGAACAATCTTTATGCCCTGAGCCAAGTGAGGAGCCAAGTGAGGAGGAGAAGGGAGAAACAAAAAAAACTTTTATCAGTCTGTTAGGCATGCGGTGCTGCACATTTCATGCAACCTCAGTGCATATGTGTGTGCTTAATCTGCATTTAAAAAAGAAAAAACATTTTTTCCTTCATATTTAACTTTAATGACTGTCAGACAGACATTGCTTTTCTAACCTCCTGTTCAAAAAGCACCAATGTGAGGGGAAAATAATTTTAAAGTATTTAGGGTAAAAAAAATATTTTTCAGTTTTTCATTCATACATTATAGTGAGATACACCCATTGCATACTGTTATATTGTGCTGTGCAATAAAAAAACTATTTAGGGGACAAAAGAGTTTCTTACTGCCCTGTCCGCATATATTACAGTGAGATACACCCATTGCATACTGTGGAATTGCGCCGTGCAATAACATACTATATATATATATATATATATATATATATATATGGATTGAAAAAAAACATACTTTCTCTTACGTCCTCCGACAGTCGCCGCCTCTTCATATTCGTCACATATGGGGTATTAGACTTTGCTCCGAAGGAGTAGCTAGGCAACAGAATATGTTAACAATAAAGCTTTAACATATCCCACCCTCAAGGGGTGGTCCCCTCAGTCAATACCCTCCTACTTCCTGCAACCATATCTCAGTTTTAGTGGAATAGCAGTAGAGTATACATTCAAACCCCAAAAGAGGGGCGGGGGCGGCGACTGTCGGAGGACTCAGAGAAAGGAATTTTACAGGTAAGATTTTACAAAAATTCCGTTATATGCATGGATTAAAAAAACAATACTATATATATGGATTAAAAACACAATACTATATATGTGGATTAAAAAAAGTGATTGATCCTCACTTCCAGGAGGTCGGCTTGGCATTTGGAGAAATCCTGGGAAATAGATCTGTTCCATGATTGCCATACCAAGGCAGCCAGGAAGAAGCTTGGGAACTTGAGCATATCCTAATGCCTGCACCTGTCCCCCCGTTAAACGTGCTTTGGGCGAACAGGTCCTTCTGTCTGTCCTCCGTTAAAAGAGGTATACCTTCTTTCCCCTTTGACAGTTGAGCCGAAGCACACAGACCAGACAGCAGGAAAGAACTCAGCAAGGACAGCAGGGAAGCATTCTGATAGGCATTTACTATGAATGTCATAGTAAACAGGCCTCTCTACTAATCCCATAGAAAACTAAAACTAGCCTTCTCTTTACAAGTGAGTTGTAGGACTGTCTAAACAGGTTCTTTTTAACCCATTGCACAGAGTACTGCAGGTTACAACAAGATGGCAGTGTATTCCCACCCACCCATACTCAGAGTTCCCTCGTATATCCGCAGCAACCTTTCTGATCAACCCCCTATAATGGAACACTGAGGGAGAGGAGCGGCAAAATCGCATACTAGCACATTATGATAGGCTTACCTTAAATATCCACTGACAGGGATTCCATCGTCACCTGGTTTTCTTTCCAGGTTCACAGGCTCTGGTCACTTGAATGGCTACAATCCAGCAAAAGTGGTTGGTCCTCGCCTAGAGGAGGTTGGCTTGGCATTTGGAGAAATCCTGGGAAATAGATCTGTCCCAAGATTGCCATACCAAGCCGGCCAGGAAGAGGCTTGGGAACCCAAGATTGTTGATAATGCTGTCCAGCGAAGCCAATTGTTGATAACGTCGTCCAGCAATGTAAATTATTGATAATGCCATCCAGCAATGCAATTTATTGAAAACGCCGTCTAGAGATGGAAATTGCTGATAATGTCGTCCAGCGATATAAATTATTGATAACGCCATCCAGCGATTTAATTTTTTGATAACGCCGTCCAGCAACGTAAATTGTTGATAACGCCGTCCAGCAATGCCAATTATTGATAACGCCATCCAGAAATTTAAAATGATGGGCATCAAACAGCTCTGCAGCACACATCTCTCTATATACTGTCTCTGTATAGTAGAGGGTCAGCTCTGCAGGACACATCTCTCTCTATATACTGTCTCTGTATCCTCTCCATATATTAGAGGGTCAGCTCTGCAGGACACATCTCTCTATATACTGTCTCTGTATATTAGAGGGTCAGCTCTGCAGGACACATCTCTATTTACTGTCTCTGTATATAAGAGGGTCAGCTCTGCAGGACACATCTCTCTATATACTGTCTCTATTAGAGGGTCAGCTCTGCAGGACACATCTCCCTCTATATACTGTCTCTGTATATTAGAGGGTCAGCTCTGCAGGACACATCTCTCTCTCTATATACTGTCTCTGTATATTAGAGTGTCAGTTCTGCAGGACACATCTCTCTTTATATACTGTCTCTTTATATTAGAGGGTCAGCTCTGCAGGACACATCTCTCTCTATATACTGTCTCTGTATATTAGAGGGTCAGCTCTGCAGGACACATCTCCCTCTATATACTGTCTCTGTATATTAGAGTGTCAGCTCTGCAGGACACATCTCCCTCTATATACTGTCTCTGTATATTAGAGTGTCAGCTCTGCAGGACACATCTCCCTCTAAATACTGTCTCTGCATCCTCTCTGTATATTAGAGGGTCAGCTCTGCAGTACACATCTCTCTATATACTGTCTCTGTATATTAGAGTGTCAGCTCTGCAGGACACATCTCTCTATGTACTGTCTCTGTATATTAGAGGGTCAGCTCTGCAGGACAAATGTCTCTCTATATACTGTCTCTGTATATTAGAGTGTCAGCTCTGCAGGACACATCTCTCTATGTACTGTCTCTGTATATTAGAGGGTCAGCTCTGCAGAACAAATGTCTCTCTATATACTGTCTCTGTATATTAGAGTGTCAGCTCTGCAGGACACATCTCTCTATATATACTGTCTCTGTATATTAGAGTGTCAGCTCTGCAGGACACATCTCTCTCTATATACTGTCTCTGTATATTAGAGTGTCAGCTCTGCAGGACACATCTCTCTATATATACTGTCTCTGTATATTAGAGTGTCAGCTCTGCAGGACACAGCTCTCTCTATATACTGTCTCTGTATATTAGAGGGTCAGCTCTGCAGGACACATCTCTCTCTCTATATACTGTCTCTGTATCCTCTCTGTATATTAGAGGGTAAGCTCTGCAGGACACATCTCTCTATATACTGTCTCTGTATATTAGAGTGTCAGCTCTGCAGGACATCTCTCTCTATATGCTTTCTCTGTATATTAGAGTGTCAGCTCTGCAGGACACATCTCTCTCTATATGCTTTCTCTGTATATTAGAGTGTCAGCTCTGCAGGACACAGCTCTCTCTATATACTGTCTCTGTATATTAGAGGGTCAGCTCTGCAGGACACATCTCTTTATATATTGTCTCTGTATATTAGAGGGTCAGTTCTGCAGGACACATCTCTCTATATACTGTCTCTGCATATTAGTGTCAGCTCTGCAGGACACATCTCTCTATATATACTGTCTCTGTATATTAGAGGGTCAGCTCTGCAGGACACATCTCTCTATATATACTGTCTCTGTATATTAGAGAGTCAGCTCTGCATCCTCTCTGTATATATGAGGGTCAGCTCTGCAGGACACATCTCTCTATATACTGTCTCTGTATCCTCTCTGTATATTAGAGGGTCAGTTCTGCAGGACACATCTCTCTATATACTGTCTCTGTATCCTCTCTGTATATTAGAGGGTCAGCTCTGCAGGACACATCTCCCTCTATATACTGTCTCTGTATATTAGAGTGTCAGCTCTGCAGGACACAACTCTCTATATACAGTCTCTGTATCCTCTCTGTATATTAGAGGGTCAGCTCTGCAGTACACATCTCTCTATATACTGTCTCTGTATATTAGAGTGTCAGCTCTGCAGGACACATCTCTCTATGTACAGTCTCTGTATATTAGAGGGTCAGCTCTGCAGGACACAGCTCTCTCTATATACTGTCTCTGTATATTAGAGGGTCAGCTCTGCAGGACACATCTCTCTCTCTATATACTGTCTCTGTATCCTCTCTGTATATTAGGGTAAGTTCTGCAGGACACATCTCTCTATATACTGTCTCTATATATTAGAGTGTCAGCTCTGCAGGACACATCTCTCTCTATATGCTTTCTCTGTATATTAGAGTGTCAGCTCTGCAGGACACATCTCTCTCTATATGCTTTCTCTGTATATTAGAGTGTCAGCTCTGCAGGACACAGCTCTCTCTATATACTGTCTCTGTATATTAGAGGGTCAGCTCTGCAGGACACATCTCTCTATATATTGTCTCTGTATATTAGAGGGTCAGTTCTGCAGGACACATCTCTCTATATACTGTCTCTGCATATTAGAGTGTCAGCTCTGCAGGACACATCTCTCTATATATACTGTCTCTGTATATTAGAGGGTCAGCTCTGCAGGACACATCTCTCTATATATACTGTCTCTGTATATTAGAGAGTCAGCTCTGCATCCTCTCTGTATATTAGAGGGTCAGCTCTGCAGGACACATCTCTCTATATACTGTCTCTGTATCCTCTCTGTATATTAGAGGGTCAGTTCTGCAGGACACATCTCTCTATATACTGTCTCTGTATATTAGAGGGTCAGCTCTGCAGGACACATCTCTCTATATACTGTCTCTGTATATTAGAGGGTCAGCTCTGCAGGACACCTCTCTCTCTATATATCTGTATATTAGAGTGTCAGCTCTGCAGGACACATCTCTCTATATACTGTCTCTGTATATTAGAGGGTCAGTTCTGCAGGACACATCTCTCTATATACTGTCTCTGTATCCTCTCTGTATATTAGAGTGTCAGCTCTGCAGGACACATCTCTCTATATACTGTATCTGTATATTAGAGGGTCAGCTCTGCAGGACACATCTCTCTATATACTGTCCCTGTATATTAGAGGGTCAGCTCTGCAGGACACATCTCTCTATATACTGTCTCTGTATCCTCTCTGTATATTAGAGGGTCAGCTCTGCAGGACACATCTCTCTATATACAGTCTCTGTATATTAGAGTGTCAGCTCTGCAGGACACATCTCTCTCTATATACTGTCTATGTATATTAGAGGGTCAGCTCTGCAGGACACATCTCTCTATATACTGTGTCTGTATCCTCACTGTATATTAGAGGGTCAGCTCTGCAGGACACATCTCTCTCTATATACTGTCTATGTATATTAGAGTGTCAGCTCTGCAGGACACATCTCTCTATATACTGTCTCTGTATCCTCTCTGTATATTAGAGGGTCAGCTCTGCAGGACACATCTCTCTATATACTGTCTCTGTATCCTCTCTGTATATTAGAGTGTCAGCTCTGCAGGACACATCTCTCTATATACTGTCTCTGTATATTAGAGGGTCAGCTCTGCAGGACACATCTCTCTATATACAGTCTCTGTATCCTCTCTGTATATTAGAGGGTCAGCTCTGCAGGACACATCTCTCTCTATATACTGTCTCTGTATATTAGAGGGTCAGCTCTGCAGGACACATCTCTCTATATACTGTCTCTGTATATTAGAGGGTCAGCTCTGCAGGACACATCTCTCTATATACTGTCTCTATATATTAGAGTGTCAGCTCTGCAGGACACATCTCTCTCTATATGCTTTCTCTGTATATTAGAGTGTCAGCTCTGCAGGACACATCTCTCTCTATATGCTTTCTCTGTATATTAGAGTGTCAGCTCTGCAGGACACAGCTCTCTCTATATACTGTCTCTGTATATTAGAGGGTCAGCTCTGCAGGACACATCTCTCTATATATTGTCTCTGTATATTAGAGGGTCAGTTCTGCAGGACACATCTCTCTATATACTGTCTCTGCATATTAGAGTGTCAGCTCTGCAGGACACATCTCTCTATATATATTGTCTCTGTATATTAGAGGGTCAGCTCTGCAGGACACATCTCTCTATATATACTGTCTCTGTATATTAGAGAGTCAGCTCTGCATCCTCTCTGTATATTAGAGGGTCAGCTCTGCAGGACACATCTCTCTATATACTGTCTCTGTATCCTCTCTGTATATTAGAGGGTCAGTTCTGCAGGACACATCTCTCTATATACTGTCTCTGTATATTAGAGGGTCAGCTCTGCAGGACACATCTCTCTATATACTGTCTCTGTATATTAGAGGGTCAGCTCTGCAGGACACCTCTCTCTCTCTATATATCTGTATATTAGAGTGTCAGCTCTGCAGGACACATCTCTCTATATACTGTCTCTGTATCCTCTCTGTATATTAGAGGGTCAGTTCTGCAGGACACATCTCTCTATATACTGTCTCTGTATCCTCTCTGTATATTAGAGTGTCAGCTCTGCAGGACACATCTCTCTATATACTGTATCTGTATATTAGAGGGTCAGCTCTGCAGGACACATCTCTCTATATACTGTCCCTGTATATTAGAGGGTCAGCTCTGCAGGACACATCTCTCTATATACTGTCTCTGTATCCTCTCTATATATTAGAGGGTCAGCTCTGCAGGACACATCTCTCTATATACAGTCTCTGTATATTAGAGTGTCAGCTCTGCAGGACACATCTCTCTCTATATACTGTCTATGTATATTAGAGGGTCAGCTCTGCAGGACACATCTCTCTATATACTGTGTCTGTATCCTCACTGTATATTAGAGGGTCAGCTCTGCAGGACACATCTCTCTCTATATACTGTCTATGTATATTAGAGTGTCAGCTCTGCAGGACACATCTCTCTATATACTGTCTCTGTATCCTCTCTGTATATTAGAGGGTCAGCTCTGCAGGACACATCTCTCTATATACTGTCTCTGTATCCTCTCTGTATATTAGAGTGTCAGCTCTGCAGGACACATCTCTCTATATACTGTCTCTGTATATTAGAGGGTCAGCTCTGCAGGACACATCTCTCTATATACAGTCTCTGTATCCTCTCTGTATATTAGAGGGTCAGCTCTGCAGGACACATCTCTCTCTATATACTGTCTCTGTATATTAGAGGGTCAGCTCTGCAGGACACATCTCTCTATATATTGTCTCTGTATATTAGAGGGTCAGTTCTGCAGGACACATCTCTCTATATACTGTCTCTGCATATTAGAGTGTCAGCTCTGCAGGACACATCTCTCTATATATACTGTCTCTGTATATTAGAGGGTCAGCTCTGCAGGACACATCTCTCTATATATACTGTCTCTGTATATTAGAGAGTCAGCTCTGCATCCTCTCTGTATATTAGAGGGTCAGCTCTGCAGGACACATCTCTCTATATACTGTCTCTGTATCCTCTCTGTATATTAGAGGGTCAGTTCTGCAGGACACATCTCTCTATATACTGTCTCTGTATATTAGAGGGTCAGCTCTGCAGGACACATCTCTCTATATACTGTCTCTGTATATTAGAGGGTCAGCTCTGCAGGACACCTCTCTCTCTATATATCTGTATATTAGAGTGTCAGCTCTGCAGGACACATCTCTCTATATACTGTCTCTGTATATTAGAGGGTCAGTTCTGCAGGACACATCTCTCTATATACTGTCTCTGTATCCTCTCTGTATATTAGAGTGTCAGCTCTGCAGGACACATCTCTCTATATACTGTATCTGTATATTAGAGGGTCAGCTCTGCAGGACACATCTCTCTATATACTGTCCCTGTATATTAGAGGGTCAGCTCTGCAGGACACATCTCTCTATATACTGTCTCTGTATCCTCTCTGTATATTAGAGGGTCAGCTCTGCAGGACACATCTCTCTATATACAGTCTCTGTATATTAGAGTGTCAGCTCTGCAGGACACATCTCTCTCTATATACTGTCTATGTATATTAGAGGGTCAGCTCTGCAGGACACATCTCTCTATATACTGTGTCTGTATCCTCACTGTATATTAGAGGGTCAGCTCTGCAGGACACATCTCTCTCTATATACTGTCTATGTATATTAGAGTGTCAGCTCTGCAGGACACATCTCTCTATATACTGTCTCTGTATCCTCTCTGTATATTAGAGGGTCAGCTCTGCAGGACACATCTCTCTATATACTGTCTCTGTATCCTCTCTGTATATTAGAGTGTCAGCTCTGCAGGACACATCTCTCTATATACTGTCTCTGTATATTAGAGGGTCAGCTCTGCAGGACACATCTCTCTATATACAGTCTCTGTATCCTCTCTGTATATTAGAGGGTCAGCTCTGCAGGACACATCTCTCTCTATATACTGTCTCTGTATATTAGAGGGTCAGCTCTGCAGGACACATCTCTCTATATACTGTCTCTGTATATTAGAGGGTCAGCTCTGCAGGACACATCTCTCTATATACTGTCTCTATATATTAGAGTGTCAGCTCTGCAGGACACATCTCTCTCTATATGCTTTCTCTGTATATTAGAGTGTCAGCTCTGCAGGACACATCTCTCTCTATATGCTTTCTCTGTATATTAGAGTGTCAGCTCTGCAGGACACAGCTCTCTCTATATACTGTCTCTGTATATTAGAGGGTCAGCTCTGCAGGACACATCTCTCTATATATTGTCTCTGTATATTAGAGGGTCAGTTCTGCAGGACACATCTCTCTATATACTGTCTCTGCATATTAGAGTGTCAGCTCTGCAGGACACATCTCTCTATATATATTGTCTCTGTATATTAGAGGGTCAGCTCTGCAGGACACATCTCTCTATATATACTGTCTCTGTATATTAGAGAGTCAGCTCTGCATCCTCTCTGTATATTAGAGGGTCAGCTCTGCAGGTCACATCTCTCTATATACTGTCTCTGTATCCTCTCTGTATATTAGAGGGTCAGTTCTGCAGGACACATCTCTCTATATACTGTCTCTGTATATTAGAGGGTCAGCTCTGCAGGACACATCTCTCTATATACTGTCTCTGTATATTAGAGGGTCAGCTCTGCAGGACACCTCTCTCTCTCTATATATCTGTATATTAGAGTGTCAGCTCTGCAGGACACATCTCTCTATATACTGTCTCTGTATCCTCTCTGTATATTAGAGGGTCAGTTCTGCAGGACACATCTCTCTATATACTGTCTCTGTATCCTCTCTGTATATTAGAGTGTCAGCTCTGCAGGACACATCTCTCTATATACTGTATCTGTATATTAGAGGGTCAGCTCTGCAGGACACATCTCTCTATATACTGTCCCTGTATATTAGAGGGTCAGCTCTGCAGGACACATCTCTCTATATACTGTCTCTGTATCCTCTCTATATATTAGAGGGTCAGCTCTGCAGGACACATCTCTCTATATACAGTCTCTGTATATTAGAGTGTCAGCTCTGCAGGACACATCTCTCTCTATATACTGTCTATGTATATTAGAGGGTCAGCTCTGCAGGACACATCTCTCTATATACTGTGTCTGTATCCTCACTGTATATTAGAGGGTCAGCTCTGCAGGACACATCTCTCTCTATATACTGTCTATGTATATTAGAGTGTCAGCTCTGCAGGACACATCTCTCTATATACTGTCTCTGTATCCTCTCTGTATATTAGAGGGTCAGCTCTGCAGGACACATCTCTCTATATACTGTCTCTGTATCCTCTCTGTATATTAGAGTGTCAGCTCTGCAGGACACATCTCTCTATATACTGTCTCTGTATATTAGAGGGTCAGCTCTGCAGGACACATCTCTCTATATACAGTCTCTGTATCCTCTCTGTATATTAGAGGGTCAGCTCTGCAGGACACATCTCTCTCTATATACTGTCTCTGTATATTAGAGGGTCAGCTCTGCAGGACACATCTCTCTATATACTGTCTCTGTATATTAGAGGGTCAGCTCTGCAGGACACATCTCTCTCTATATACTGTCTCTGTATATTAGAGGGTCAGCTCTGCAGGACACATCTCTCTATATACTGTCTCTGTATATTAGAGGGTCAGCTCTGCAGGACACATCTCTCAATATACAGTCTCTGTATATTAGAGGGTCAGCTCTGCAGGACACATCTCTCTATATACTGTCTCTGTATATTAGAGGGTAAGTTCTGCAGGACACATCTCTCTATATACAGTCTCTGTATCCTCTGTATATTAGAGGGTCAGCTCTGCAGGACACATCTCTCTATATACTGTCTCTGTATCCTCTGTATATTAGAGTGTCAGCTCTGCAGGACACATCTCTCTATATACGGTCTCTGTATATTAGAGGGTCAGCTCTGCAGGACAAATCTCTCTATATACAGTCTCTGTATCCTCTCTGTATATTAGAGGGTCAGCTCTGCAGTACACATCTCTCTATATACTGTCTCTGTATATTAGAGGGTCAGCTCTGCAGGACACATCTCTCTATATACTGTCTCTGTATATTAGGTCAGCTCTGCAGGACACATCTCTCTATATATACTGTCTCTGTATATTAGAAGGTCAGCTCTGCAGGACACATGTCTCTCTATATACTGTCTCTGTATATTAGAGGGTCAGCTCTGCAGGACACATCTCTCTATATACTGTCCCTGTATATTAGAGTGTCAGCTCTGCAGGACACATCTCTCTATATACAGTCTCTGTATCCTCTGTATATTAGAGGGTCAGCTCTGCAGGACACATCTCTCTATATACAGTCTCTGTATCCTCTCTGTATATTAGAGGGTCAGCTCTGCAGGACACATCTCTCTATATACTGTCTCTGTATCCTCTCTGTATATTAGAGTGTCAGCTCTGCAGGACACATCTCTCTATATACTGTCTCTGTATATTAGAGGGTCAGCTCTGCAGGACACATCTCTCTATATACAGTCTCTGTATCCTCTCTGTATATTAGAGGGTCAGCTCTGCAGGACACATCTCTCTCTATATACTGTCTCTGTATATTAGAGGGTCAGCTCTGCAGGACACATCTCTCTATATACTGTCTCTGTATATTAGAGGGTCAGCTCTGCAGGACACATCTCTCTATATACTGTCTCTGTATATTAGAGGGTCAGCTCTGCAGGACACATCTCTCTATATACTGTCTCTGTATATTAGAGGGTAAGTTCTGCAGGACACATCTCTCTATATACAGTCTCTGTATCCTCTCTGTATATTAGAGGGTCAGCTCTGCAGGACACATCTCTCTATATACAGTCTCTGTATCCTCTCTGTATATTAGAGGGTCAGCTCTGCAGGACACATCTCTCTATATACTGTCTCTGTATATTAGAGGGTCAGCTCTGCAGGACACATCTCTCTCTATATACTGTCTCTGTATATTAGAAGGTCAGCTCTGCAGGACACATGTCTCTATATATACTGTCTCTGTATATTAGAAGGTCAGCTCTGCAGGACACATGTCTCTCTATATACTGTCTCTGTATATTAGAGGGTCAGCTCTGCAGGACACATCTCTCTCTATATACTGTCTCTGTATATTAGAGGGTCAGCTCTGCAGGACACATCTCTCTATATACTGTCTCTGTATATTAGAGGGTCAGCTCTGCAGGACACATCTCTCAATATACGGTCTCTGTATATTAGAGGGTCAGCTCTGCAGGACACATCTCTCTATATACTGTCTCTGTATATTAGAGGGTAAGTTCTGCAGGACACATCTCTCTATATACAGTCTCTGTATCCTCTCTGTATATTAGAGGGTCAGCTCTGCAGGACACATCTCTCTATATACTGTCTCTGTATCCTCTCTGTATATTAGAGTGTCAGCTCTGCAGGACACATCTCTCTATATACGGTCTCTGTATATTAGAGGGTCAGCTCTGCAGGACACATCTCTCTATATACAGTCTCTGTATCCTCTCCGTATATTAGAGGGTCAGCTCTGCAGGACACATCTCTCTATATACTGTCTCTGTATATTAGAGGGTCAGCTCTGCAGGACACATCTCTCTATATACTGTCTCTGTATATTAGGTCAGCTCTGCAGGACACATCTCTCTATATATACTGTCTCTGTATATTAGAAGGTCAGCTCTGCAGGACACATGTCTCTCTATATACTGTCTCTGTATATTAGAGGGTCAGCTCTGCAGGACACATCTCTCTATATACAGTCTCTGTATCCTCTGTATATTAGAGGGTCAGCTCTGCAGGACACATCTCTCTATATACAGTCTCTGTATCCTCTCTGTATATTAGAGGGTCAGCTCTGCAGGACACATCTCTCTCTATATACTGTCTCTGTATATTAGAGGGTCAGTTCTGCAGGACACATCTCTCTATATACGGTCTCTGTATATTAGAGGGTCAGCTCTGCAGGACACATCTCTCTATATACAGTCTCTGTATATTATAGGGTCAGCTCTGCAGGACACATCTCTCTATATACAGTCTCTGTATCCTCTCTGTATATTAGAGGGTCAGCTCTGCAGGACACATCTCTCTATATACTGTCTCTGTATATTAGAGGGTCAGCTCTGCAGGACACATCTCTCTCTATATACTGTCTCTGTATATTAGAAGGTCAGCTCTGCAGGACACATCTCTCTCTATATACTGTCTCTGTATATTAGAGGGTCAGCTCTGCAGGACACATCTCTCTATATACTGTCTCTGTATATTAGAGGGTCAGTTCTGCAGGACACATCTCTCTATATACAGTCTCTGTATCCTCTCTGTATATTAGAGGGTCAGCTCTGCAGGACACATCTCTCTCTATATACTGTCTATGTATATTAGAGGGTCAGCTCTGCAGGACACATCTCTCTCTATACTGTCTCTGTATCCTCTCTGTATATTAGAGTGTCAGCTCTGCAGGACACATCTCTCTATATGCTGTCTCTGTATATTAGAGGGTCAGCTCTGCAGGACACATCTCTCTATATATACTGTCTCTGTATATTAGAGGGTCAGTTCTGCAGGACACATCTCTCTCTATATACTGTCTCTGTATATTAGAGGGTCAGCTCTGCAGGACACATCTCTCTATATACAGTCTCTTTATCCTCTCTGTATATTAGAGTGTCAGCTCTGCAGGACACATCTCTCTATATACTGTCTCTGTATCCTCTCTGTATATTAGAGGGTCAGTTCTGCAGGACACATCTCTCTATATACTGTCTCTGTATATTAGAGGGTCAGCTCTGCAGGACACATCTCTCTATATACTGTCTCTGTATCCTCTCTGTATATTAGAGGGTCAGCTCTGCAGGACACATCTCTCTATATACTGTCTCTGTATATTAGAGGGTCAGCTCCGCAGGACACATCTCTCTATATACTGTCTCTGTATATTAGAGGGTCAGCTCTGCAGGACACATCTCCCTCTATATACTGTCTCTGTATCCTCTCTGTATATTAGAGGGTCAGCTCTGCAGGACACATCTCTCTATATATTGTATCTGTATATTAGAGGGTCAGCTCTGCAGGACACATCTCTCTATATACAGTCTCTGTATCCTCTCTGTATATTAGAGGGTCAGCTCTGCAGGACACATCTCTCTATATACTGTCTCTGTATATTAGAGGGTCAGTTCTGCAGGACACATCTCTCTATATACTGTCTCTGTATATTAGAGTGTCAGCTCTGCAGGACACATCTCTCTCTATATACTGTCTCTGTATATTAGAGGGTCAGTTCTGCAAGACACATCTGTCTATATACTGTCTCTGTATCCTCTCTGTATATTAGAGGGTCAGCTCTGCAGGACACATCTGTCTATATACTGTCTCTGTATCGTCTCTGTATATTAGAGTGTCAGCTCTGCAGGACACATCTCTCTATATACAGTCTCTTCTGTATCCTCTCTGTATATTAGAGGGTCAGCTCTGCAGGACACATCTCTCTATATACTGTCTCTGTATATTAGAGGGTCAGTTCTGCAGGACACATCTCTCTATATACAGTCTCTGTATATTAGAGGGTCAGCTCTGCAGGACACATCTCTCTATATACTGTCTCTGTATCCTCTCTGTATATTAGAGGGTCAGCTCTGCAGGACAAATCTCTCTATATACTGTCTCTGTATATTAGAGGGTCAGCTCCGCAGGACACATCTCTCTATATACTGTCTCTGTATATTAGAGGGTCAGCTCTGCAGGACACATCTCCCTCTATATACTGTCTCTGTATCCTCTGTATATTAGAGGGTCAGCTCTGCAGGACACATCTCTCTCTATACTGACTCTGTATATTAGAGGGTCAGCTCTGCAGTACACATCTCTCTCTATATACTGTCTCTGTATATTAGAGGGTCAGCTCTGCAGGACACCTCTCTATATACTGTCTCTGTATATTAGAGGGTCAGCTTTGCAAGACACATCTCTCTATATACAGTCTCTGTATCCTCTCTGTATATTAGATTGTCAGCTCTGCAGGACACATCTCTCTATATACTGTCTCTGTATCCTCTCTGTATATTAGAGGGTCAGCTCTGCAGGACACATCTCTCTATATACTGTCTCTGTATATTAGAGGGTCAGCTCTGCAGGACACATCTCCCTCTATATACTGTCTCTGTATCCTCTCTGTATATTAGAGGGTCAGCTCTGCAGGACACATCTCTCTATATACTGTATCTGTATATTAGAGGGTCAGCTCTGCAGGACACATCTCTCTATATACTGTCTCTGTATCCTCTCTGTATATTAAAGGGTCAGCTCTGCAGGACACATCTCTCTATATACTGTCTCTGTATATTAGAGGGTCAGTTCTGCAGGACACATCTCTCTATATACAGTCTCTGTATCCTCTCTGTATATTAGAGGGTCAGCTCTGCAGGACACATCTCTCTATATACTGTCTCTGTATATTAGAGGGTCAGTTCTGCAGGACACATTTCTCTATATACTGTCTCTGTATATTAGAGTGTCAGCTCTGCAGGACACATCTCTCTCTATATACTGTCTCTGTATATTAGAGGGTCAGTTCTGCAAGACACATCTCTCTATATACTGTATCTGTATATTAGAGGGTCAGCTCTGCAGGACACCTCTCTCTATATATACAGTCTCTGTATCCTCTCTGTATATTAGAGGGTCAGCTCTGCAGGACACATCTGTCTATATACTGTCTCTGTATCGTCTCTGTATATTAGAGTGTCAGCTCTGCAGGACACATCTCTCTATATACAGTCTCTTCTGTATCCTCTCTGTATATTAGAGGGTCAGCTCTGCAGGACACATCTCTATATACTGTCTCTGTATCCTCTCTGTATATTAGAGGGTCAGCTCTGCAGGACACATCTCTCTATATACTGTCTCTGTATATTAGAGGGTCAGCTCTGCAGGACACATCTCCCTCTATATACTGTCTCTGTATCCTCTTTGTATATTAGAGGGTCAGCTCTGCAGGACACATCTCTCTATATACTGTCTCTGTATCCTCTCTGTATATTAGAGGGTCAGCTCTGCAGGACACATCTCTCTATATACTGTCTCTGTATATTAGAGGGTCAGCTCCGCAGGACACATCTCTCTATATACTGTCTCTGTATATTAGAGGGTCAGCTCTGCAGGACACATCTCTCTCTATATACTGTCTCTGTATAATAGAAGGTCAGCTCTGCAGGACACATGTCTCTATATATACTGTCTCTGTATATTAGAAGGTCAGCTCTGCAGGACACATGTCTCTCTATATACTGTCTCTGTATATTAGAGGGTCAGCTCTGCAGGACACATCTCTCTCTATATACTGTCTCTGTATATTAGAGGGTCAGCTCTGCAGGACACATCTCTCTATATACTGTCTCTGTATATTAGAGGGTCAGCTCTGCAGGACACATCTCTCAATATACGGTCTCTGTATATTAGAGGGTCAGCTCTGCAGGACACATCTCTCTATATACTGTCTCTGTATATTAGAGGGTAAGTTCTGCAGGACACATCTCTCTATATACAGTCTCTGTATCCTCTCTGTATATTAGAGGGTCAGCTCTGCAGGACACATCTCTCTATATACTGTCTCTGTATCCTCTCTGTATATTAGAGTGTCAGCTCTGCAGGACACATCTCTCTATATACGGTCTCTGTATATTAGAGGGTCAGCTCTGCAGGACACATCTCTCTATATACAGTCTCTGTATCCTCTCTGTATATTAGAGGGTCAGCTCTGCAGGACACATCTCTCTATATACTGTCTCTGTATATTAGAGGGTCAGCTCTGCAGGACACATCTCTCTATATACTGTCTCTGTATATTAGGTCAGCTCTGCAGGACACATCTCTCTATATATACTGTCTCTGTATATTAGAAGGTCAGCTCTGCAGGACACATGTCTCTCTATATACTGTCTCTGTATATTAGAGGGTCAGCTCTGCAGGACACATCTCTCTATATACTGTCTCTGTATATTAGAGTGTCAGCTCTGCAGGACACATCTCTCTATATACAGTCTCTGTATCCTCTGTATATTAGAGGGTCAGCTCTGCAGGACACATCTCTCTATATACAGTCTCTGTATCCTCTCTGTATATTAGAGGGTCAGCTCTGCAGGACACATTTCTCTCTATATACTGTCTCTGTATATTAGAAGGTCAGCTCTGCAGGACACATCTCTCTATATACTGTCTCTGTATATTAGAGGGTCAGTTCTGCAGGACACATCTCTCTATATACGGTCTCTGTATATTAGAGGGTCAGTTCTGCAGGACACATCTCTCTATATACAGTCTCTGTATCTTCTCTGTATATTATAGGGTCAGCTCTGCAGGACACATCTCTCTATATACAGTCTCTGTATCCTCTCTGTATATTAGAGGGTCAGCTCTGCAGGACACATCTCTCTATATACTGTCTCTGTATATAAGAGGGTCAGCTCTGCAGGACACATCTCTCTCTATATACTGTCTCTGTATATTAGAGGGTCAGCTCTGCAGGACACATCTCTCTATATACTGTCTCTGTATATTAGAGGGTCAGCTCTGCAGGACACATCTCTCTCTATACTGTCTCTGTATCCTCTCTGTATATTAGAGTGTCAGCTCTGCAGGACACATCTCTCTATATGCTGTCTCTGTATATTAGAGGGTCAGCTCTGCAGGACACATCTCTCTATATATACTGTCTCTGTATATTAGAGGGTCAGTTCTGCAGGACACATCTCTCTCTATATACTGTCTCTGTATATTAGAGGGTCAGCTCTGCAGGACACATCTCTCTATATACAGTCTCTTTATCCTCTCTGTATATTACAGTGTCAGCTCTGCAGGACACATCTCTCTATATACTGTCTCTGTATCCTCTCTGTATATTAGAGTGTCAGCTCTGCAGGACACATCTCTCTCTATATACTGTCTCTGTATATTAGAGGGTCAGTTCTGCAGGAAACATCTCTCTATATACAGTCTCTGTATCCTCTCTGTATATTAGAGTTTCAGCTCTGCAGGACACATCTCTCTATATACAGTCTCTGTATCCTCTCTGTATATTAGAGGGTCAGTTCTGCAGGACACATCTCTCTATATACTGTCTCTGTATATTAGAGGGTCAGCTCTGCAGGACACATCTCTCTATATACTGTCTCTGTATCCTCTCTGTATATTAGAGGGTCAGCTCTGCAGGACACATCTCTCTATATACTGTCTCTGTATATTAGAGGGTCAGCTCCGCAGGACACATCTCTCTATATACTGTCTCTGTATATTAGAGGGTCAGCTCTGCAGGACACATCTCCCTCTATATACTGTCTCTGTATCCTCTCTGTATATTAGAGGGTCAGCTCTGCAGGACACATCTCTCTATATATTGTATCTGTATATTAGAGGGTCAGCTCTGCAGGACACATCTCTCTATATACTGTCTCTGTATCCTCTCTGTATATTAAAGGGTCAGCTCTGCAGGACACATCTCTCAATATACTGTCTCTGTATATTAGAGGGTCAGTTCTGCAGGACACATCTCTCTATATACAGTCTCTGTATCCTCTCTGTATATTAGAGGGTCAGCTCTGCAGGACACATCTCTCTATATACTGTCTCTGTATATTAGAGGGTCAGCTCTGCAGGACACATCTCTCTATATACTGTCTCTGTATCCTCTCTGTATATTAGAGGGTCAGCTCTGCAGGACACATCTCTCTATATACTGTCTCTGTATATTAGAGGGTCAGTTCTGCAGGACACATTTCTCTATATACTGTCTCTGTATATTAGAGTGTCAGCTCTGCAGGACACATCTCTCTCTATATACTGTCTCTGTATATTAGAGGGTCAGTTCTGCAAGACACATCTGTCTATATACTGTCTCTGTATCCTCTCTGTATATTAGAGGGTCAGCTCTGCAGGACACATCTGTCTATATACTGTCTCTGTATCGTCTCTGTATATTAGAGTGTCAGCTCTGCAGGACACATCTCTCTATATACAGTCTCTTCTGTATCCTCTCTGTATATTAGAGGGTCAGCTCTGCAGGACATATCTCTATATACTGTCTCTGTATCCTCTTTGTATATTAGAGTGTCAGCTCTGCAGGACACATCTCTATATATACTGTCTCTGTATATTAGAGGGTCAGTTCTGCAGGACACATCTCTCTATATACAGTCTCTGTATATTAGAGGGTCAGCTCTGCAGGACACATCTCTCTATATACTGTCTCTGTATCCTCTCTGTATATTAGAGGGTCAGCTCTGCAGGACAAATCTCTCTATATACTGTCTCTGTATATTAGAGGGTCAGCTCCGCAGGACACATCTCTCTATATACTGTCTCTGTATATTAGAGGGTCAGCTCTGCAGGACACATCTCCCTCTATATACTGTCTCTGTATCCTCTGTATATTAGAGGGTCAGCTCTGCAGGACACATCTCTCTCTATACTGACTGTATATTAGAGGGTCAGCTCTGCAGTACACATCTCTCTCTATATACTGTCTCTGTATATTAGAGGGTCAGCTCTGCAGGACACATCTCTCTATATACTGTCTCTGTATATTAGAGGGTCAGCTTTGCAAGACACATCTCTCTATATACAGTCTCTGTATCCTCTCTGTATATTAGATTGTCAGCTCTGCAGGACACATCTCTCTATATACTGTCTCTGTATCCTCTCTGTATATTAGAGGGTCAGCTCTGCAGGACACATCTCTCTATATACTGTCTCTGTATATTAGAGGGTCAGCTCTGCAGGACACATCTCCCTCTATATACTGTCTCTGTATCCTCTCTGTATATTAGAGGGTCAGCTCTGCAGGACACATCTCTCTATATACTGTATCTGTATATTAGAGGGTCAGCTCTGCAGGACACATCTCTCTATATACTGTCTCTGTATCCTCTCTGTATATTAAAGGGTCAGCTCTGCAGGACACATCTCTCTATATACTGTCTCTGTATATTAGAGGGTCAGTTCTGCAGGACACATCTCTCTATATACAGTCTCTGTATCCTCTCTGTATATTAGAGGGTCAGCTCTGCAGGACACATCTCTCTATATACTGTCTCTGTATATTAGAGGGTCAGTTCTGCAGGACACATTTCTCTATATACTGTCTCTGTATATTAGAGTGTCAGCTCTGCAGGACACATCTCTCTCTATATACTGTCTCTGTATATTAGAGGGTCAGTTCTGCAAGACACATCTCTCTATATACTGTATCTGTATATTAGAGGGTCAGCTCTGCAGGACACCTCTCTCTATATATACAGTCTCTGTATCCTCTCTGTATATTAGAGGGTCAGCTCTGCAGGACACATCTGTCTATATACTGTCTCTGTATCGTCTCTGTATATTAGAGTGTCAGCTCTGCAGGACACATCTCTCTATATACAGTCTCTTCTGTATCCTCTCTGTATATTAGAGGGTCAGCTCTGCAGGACACATCTCTATATACTGTCTCTGTATCCTCTCTGTATATTAGAGTGTCAGCTCTGCAGGACACATCTCTCTATATACTGTCTCTGTATATTAGAGGGTCAGTTCTGCAGGACACATCTCTCTATATACAGTCTCTGTATCCTCTCTGTATATTAGAGGGTCAGCTCTGCAGGACACATCTCTCTATATACTGTCTCTGTATCCTCTCTGTATATTAGAGGGTCAGCTCTGCAGGACACATCTCTCTATATACTGTCTCTGTATATTAGAGGGTCAGCTCCGCAGGACACATCTCTCTATATACTGTCTCTGTATATTAGAGGGTCAGCTCTGCAGGACACATCTCTCTATATACAGTCTCTTCTGTATCCTCTCTGTATATTAGAGGGTCAGCTCTGCAGGACACATCTCTATATACTGTCTCTGTATCCTCTCTGTATATTAGAGTGTCAGCTCTGCAGGACACATCTCTCTATATACTGTCTCTGTATATTAGAGGGTCAGTTCTGCAGGACACATCTCTCTATATACAGTCTCTGTATCCTCTCTGTATATTAGAGGGTCAGCTCTGCAGGACACATCTCTCTATATACTGTCTCTGTATATTAGAGGGTCAGCTCTGCAGGACACATCTCCCTCTATATACTGTCTCTGTATCCTCTCTGTATATTAGAGGGTCAGCTCTGCAGGACACATCTCTCTATATACTGTATCTGTATATTAGAGGGTCAGCTCTGCAGGACACATCTCTCTATATACTGTCTCTGTATCCTCTCTGTATATTAAAGGGTCAGCTCTGCAGGACACATCTCTCTATATACTGTCTCTGTATATTAGAGGGTCAGTTCTGCAGGACACATCTCTCTATATACAGTCTCTGTATCCTCTCTGTATATTAGAGGGTCAGCTCTGCAGGACACATCTCTCTATATACTGTCTCTGTATATTAGAGGGTCAGTTCTGCAGGACACATTTCTCTATATACTGTCTCTGTATATTAGAGTGTCAGCTCTGCAGGACACATCTCTCTCTATATACTGTCTCTGTATATTAGAGGGTCAGTTCTGCAAGACACATCTCTCTATATACTGTATCTGTATATTAGAGGGTCAGCTCTGCAGGACACCTCTCTCTATATATACAGTCTCTGTATCCTCTCTGTATATTAGAGGGTCAGCTCTGCAGGACACATCTGTCTATATACTGTCTCTGTATCGTCTCTGTATATTAGAGTGTCAGCTCTGCAGGACACATCTCTCTATATACAGTCTCTTCTGTATCCTCTCTGTATATTAGAGGGTCAGCTCTGCAGGACACATCTCTATATACTGTCTCTGTATCCTCTCTGTATATTAGAGTGTCAGCTCTGCAGGACACATCTCTCTATATACTGTCTCTGTATATTAGAGGGTCAGTTCTGCAGGACACATCTCTCTATATACAGTCTCTGTATCCTCTCTGTATATTAGAGGGTCAGCTCTGCAGGACACATCTCTCTATATACTGTCTCTGTATCCTCTCTGTATATTAGAGGGTCAGCTCTGCAGGACACATCTCTCTATATACTGTCTCTGTATATTAGAGGGTCAGCTCCGCAGGACACATCTCTCTATATACTGTCTCTGTATATTAGAGGGTCAGCTCTGCAGGACACATCTCTCTATATACAGTCTCTTCTGTATCCTCTCTGTATATTAGAGGGTCAGCTCTGCAGGACACATCTCTATATACTGTCTCTGTATCCTCTCTGTATATTAGAGTGTCAGCTCTGCAGGACACATCTCTCTATATACTGTCTCTGTATATTAGAGGGTCAGTTCTGCAGGACACATCTCTCTATATACAGTCTCTGTATCCTCTCTGTATATTAGAGGGTCAGCTCTGCAGGACACATCTCTCCATATACTGTCTCTGTATCCTCTCTGTATATTAGAGGGTCAGCTCTGCAGGACACATCTCTCTATATACTGTATCTGTATCCTCTCTGTATATTAGAGGGTCAGCTCTGCAGGACACATCTCTCTCTATATACTGTCTCTGTATATTAGAGGGTCAGTTCTGCAGGACACATCTCTCTATATACAGTCTCTGTATATTAGAGGGTCATTTCTGCAGGACACATCTCTCTATATACTGTCTCTGTATATTAGAGGGTCAGTTCTGCAGGACACCTCTCTATATACAGTCTCTGTATCCTCTCTGTATATTAGAGGGTCAGCTCTGCAGGACACATCTCTATATACTGTCTCTGTATATTAGAGGGACAGTTCTGCAGGACACCTCTCTCTATATATACTGTCTCTGTATCCTCTCTGTATATTAGAGGGTCAGCTCTGCAGGACACATCTCTCTATATACTGTCTCTGTATATTAGAGGGTCAGCTCTGCAGGACACATCTCTCTTTCTACTGTATCTGTATATTAGAGGGTCAGCTCTGCAGGACACATCTCTCTCTATATACGGTCTCTGTATATTAGAGGGTCATTTCTGCAGGACACATCTCTCTATATACAGTCTCTGTATCCTCTCTGTATATTAGAGGGTCAGCTCTGCAGGACACATCTCTATATACTGTCTCTGTATCCTCTCTGTATATTAGAGGGTCAGCTCTGCAGGACACATCTCTCTATATACTGTCTCTGTATCCTCTCTGTATATTAGAGGGTCAGCTCTGCAGGACACATCTCCCTCTATATACTGGCTCTGTATATTAGAGGGTCAGCTCTGCAGGACACATCTCTCTATATACTGTGTCTGTATATTAGAGGGTCAGCTCTGCAGGACACATCTCCCTCTATATACTGTCTCTGTATCCTCTCTGTATATTAGAGGGTCAGCTCTGCAGGACACATCTCTCTATATACTGTATCTGTATATTAGAGGGTCAGCTCTGCAGGACACATCTCTCTATATACTGTCTCTGTATCCTCTCTGTATATTAGAGGGTCAGCTCTGCAGGACACATCTCTCTCTATATACTGTCTCTGTATATTAGAGGGTCAGTTCTGCAGGACACATCTCTCTATATACAGTCTCTGTATCCTCTCTGTATATTAGAGGGTCAGCTCTGCAGGACACATCTCTCTATATACTGTCTCTGTATATTAGAGGGTCAGTTCTGCAGGACATATCTCTCTATATACTGTCTCTGTATATTAGAGGGTCAGTTCTGCAGGACACCTCTCTAATATACAGAGAGGATACAGAGACTGTATATAGAGAGGTGTCCTGCAGAACTGACCCTCTAATATACAGAGACAGTATATAGAGAGAGATGTGTCCTGCAGAGCTGACCCTCTAATATACAGAGAGGATACAGAGACTGTATATAGAGGGTCAGCTCTGCAGGACACATCTCTCTATATACTGTCTCTGTATATTAGAGGGTCAGCTCTGCAGGACACATCTCTCTATATACTGTCTCTGTATATTAGAGGGTCAGCTCTGCAGGACACATCTCTCTATATACTGTCTCTGTATCCTCTCTGTATATTAGAGGGTCAGCTCTGCAGGACACATCTCTCTATATACTGTCTCTGTATATTAGAGGGTCAGTTCTGCAGGACACATCTCTCTATATACTGTATCTGTATATTAGAGGGTCAGCTCTGCAGGACACATCTCTCTATATACTGTCTCTGTATATTAGAGTGTCAGCTCTGCAGGACACCTCTCTCTATATACTGTCTCTGTATCCTCTCTGTATATTAGAGGGTCAGCTCTGCAGGACACATCTCTCTCTATATACTGTCTCTGTATATTAGAGGGTCAGCTCTGCAGGACACATCTCTCTCTATATACTGTATCTGTATATTAGAGTGTCAGTTCTGCAGGACACATCTCTCTTTATATACTGTCTCTGTATATTAGAGTGTCAGCTCTGCAGGACACATCTCTCTATATACAGTCTCTGCATCCTCTCTGTATATTTGAGGGTCAGCTCTGGAGGACACATCTACCTCTATATACTGTCTCTGTATATTAGAGTGTCACCTCTGCAGGACACCTCCCTCTATATACTGTCTCTGTATATTAGAGGGTCAGCTCTGCAGGACACATCTCTCTATATACAGTCTCTGTATCCTCTCTGTATATTAGAGGGTCAGCTCTGCAGGACACATCTCTCTATATACAGTCTCTGTATCCTCTCTGTATATTTGAGGGTCAGCTCTGTAGGACACATCTACCTCTATATACTGTCTCTGTATATTAGAGTGTCACCTCTGCAGGACACATCTCCCTCTATATACTGTCTCTGTATATTAGAGGGTCAGTTCTGCAGGACACATCTCTCTATATACAGTCTCTGTATCCTCTCTGTATATTAGAGGGTCAGCTCTGCAGGACAAATCTCTCTATATACTGTCTCTGTATCCTCTCTGTATATTAGAGGGTCAGCTCTGCAGGACACATCTCTCTATATACTGTCTCTGTATATTAGAGGGTCAGCTCCGCAGGACACATCTCTCTATATACTGTCTCTGTATATTAGAGGGTCAGCTCTTCAGGACACATCTCCCTCTATATACTGTCTCTGTATCCTCTCTGTATATTAGAGGGTCAGCTCTGCAGGACACATCTCTCTATATACTGTATCTGTATATTAGAGGGTCAGCTCTGCAGGACACATCTCCCTCTATATACTGTCTCTGTATCCTCTCTGTATATTAGAGGGTCAGCTCTGCAGGACACATCTCTCTATATACTGTATCTGTATATTAGAGGGTCAGCTCTGCAGGACACATCTCTCTATATACAGTCTCTGTATCCTCTCTGTATATTAGAGGGTCAGCTCTGCAGGACACATCTCTCTATATACTGTCTCTGTATATTAGAGGGTCAGTTCTGCAGGACACATCTCTCTATATACTGTCTCTGTATATTAGAGGGTCAGTTCTGCAGGACACCTCTCTATATACAGTCTCTGTATCCTCTCTGTATATTAGAGGGTCAGCTCTGCAGGACACATCTCTCTATATACTGTCTCTGTATATTAGAGGGTCAGTTCTGCAGGACACATCTCTCTGTATACTGTATCTGTATATTAGAGGGTCAGCTCTGCAGGACACATCTCTCTATATACTGTCTCTGTATATTAGAGGGTCAGCTCCGCAGGACACATCTCTCTATATACTGTATCTGTATATTAGAGGGTCAGCTCTGCAGGACACATCTCCCTCTATATACTGTCTCTGTATCCTCTCTGTATATTAGAGGGTCAGCTCTGCAGGACACATCTCTCTATATACTGTCTCTGTATATTAGAGGGTCAGCTCTGCAGGACACATCTCTCTATCTACTGTATCTGTATATTAGAGGGTCAGCTCTGCAGGACACATCTCTCTCTATATACGGTCTCTGTATATTAGAGGGTCAGCTCTGCAGGACACATCTCTCTATATACTGTCTCTGTATCCTCTCTGTATATTAGAGGGTCAGCTCTGCAGGACACATCTCTCTATATACTGTCTCTGGATATTAGAGGGTCAGTTCTGCAGGACACATCTCTCTATATACAGTCTCTGTATCCTCTCTGTATATTAGAGGGTCAGCTCTGCAGGACACATCTCTCTATATACTGTCTCTGTATATTAGAGGGTCAGTTCTGCAGGACCCATCTCTCTATATACTGTCTCTGTATATAAGAGGGTCAGCTCTGCAGGACACATCTCTCTATATACTGTCTCTGTATCCTCTCTGTATATTAGAGGGTCAGCTCTGCAGGACACATCTCTCTATACTGTCTCTGTATATTAGAGTGTAAGCTCTGCAGGACACCTCTCTCTATATACTGTCTCTGTATATTAGAGGGTCAGCTCTGCAGGACACCTCTCTCTATATATACTGTCTCTGTATCCTCTCTGTATATTAGAGGGTCAGCTCTGCAGGACACATCTCTCTCTATATACTGTCTCTGTATATTAGAGTGTCAGCTCTGCAGGACACCTCTCTCTATATACTGTCTCTGTATCCTCTCTGTATATTAGAGGGTCAGCTCTGCAGGACACATCTCTCTTTGTACTGTATCTGTATATTAGAGGGTCAGGTCTGCAGGACACATCTCTCTCTATATACTGTCTCTGTATATTAGAGGGTCAGCTCTGCAGGACACATCTCTCTATATACAGTCTCTGTATCCTCTTTATATTTGAGGGTCAGCTCTGTAGGGCACATCTACCTCTATATACTGTCTCTGTATATTAGAGTGTCACCTCTGCAGGACACATCTCCCTCTATATACTGTCTCTGTATATTAGAAGGTCAGCTCTGCAGGACACATCTCTCTCTATATACTGTCTCTGTATATTAGAGGGTCAGCTCTGCAGGACACATCTCTCTCTATATTGTCTCTGTATATTAGAGTGTCAGCTCTGCAGGACACATCTCTCTCTATATACTGTCTCTGTATATTAGAGGGTCAGCTCTGCAGGACACATCTCTCTCTATATTGTCTCTGTATATTAGAGTGTCAGCTCTGCAGGACACATCTCTCTCTATATACTGTCTCTGTATATTAGAGGGTCAGCTCTGCAGGACACATCTCTCTATATATACTGTCTCTGTATCCTCTCTATATATTAGAGGGTCAGCTCTGCAGGACACATCTCTCTATATACTGTCTCTGTATATTCTCTGTATGTTAGAGTGTCAGCTCTGCAGGACACATCTCTCTATATACTGTCTCTGTATATTAGAGTGTCAGCTCTGCAGGACATCTCTCTCTATATACTGTCTCTGTATCTTAGAGAGTCAGCTCTGCAGGACACATCTCTCTCTATACTGTCTCTATATATTAGAGGGTCAGCTCTGCAGGACACATCTCTCTCTATATACAGTCTCTGTATATTAGAGGGTCAGCTCTGCAGGACACATCTCTCTATATACTGTCTCTGTATCCTCTCTGTATATTAGAGGGTCAGCTCTGCAGAACACATCTCCCTCTATATACTGTCTCTGTATATTCTCTGTATATTAGAGGGTCAGCTCTGCAGGACACATCTCTCTATATACTGTCTCTGTATATTAGAGGGTCAGCTCTGCAGGACACATCTCTCTATACACTGTCTCTGTATATTAGAGGGTCAGCTCTGCAGGACACCTCTCTCTATATATATACTGTCTCTGTATCCTCTCTGTATATTAGAGGGTCAGCTCTGCAGGACACATCTCTCTCTATATACTGTCTCTGTATATTAGAGGGTCAGCTCTGCAGGACACATCTCTCTCTATATACTGTCTCTGTATATTAGAGGGTCAGCTCTGCAGGACACATCTCTCTATATACAGTCTCTGTATCCTCTCTGTATATTAGAGGGTCAGCTCTGCAGGACACATCTCTCTATATACTGTCTCTGTATATTAGAGGGTCAGCTCTGCAGGACACATCTCTCTATATACTGTCTCTGTATATTAGAGGGTCAGCTCTGCAGGACACATCTCTATATATACTGTCTCTGTATATTAGAGGGTCAGCTCTGCAGGACACCTCTCTCTCTATATACTGTCTCTGTATATTGGAGGGTCAGCTCTGCAGGACACATCTCTCTCTATATTGTCTCTGTATATTAGAGTGTCAGCTCTGCAGGACACATCACTCTCTATATTGTCTCTGTATATTAGAGGGTCAGCTCTGCAGGACACATCTCTCTATATATACTGTCTCTGTATCCTCTCTGTATATTAGAGGGTCAGCTCTGCAGGACACATCTCTCTATATACTATCTCTGTAAATTAGAGGGTCAGCTCTGCAGGACACATCTCTCTATATACTGTCTCTGTATATTAGAGTGTCAGCTCTGCAGGACATCTCTCTCTATATACTGTCTCTGTATATTAGAGGGTCAGCTCTGCAGGACACATCTCTCTCTATACTGTCTCTATATATTAGAGGGTCAGCTCTGCAGGACACATCTCTCTCTATATGCTTTCTCTGTATATTAGAGTGTCAGCTCTGCAGGACACATCTCTCTATATACTGTCTCTGTATCCTCTCTGTATATTAGAGGGTCAGCTCTGCAGAACACATCTCCCTCTATATACTGTCTCTGTATCCTCTCTGTATATTAGAGGGTCAGCTCTGCAGGACACATCTCTCTATATACTGTCTCTGTATATTAGAGTGTCAGCTCGGCAGGACACCTCTCTCTATATACTGTCTCTGTATCCTCTCTGTATATTAGAGGGTCAGCTCTGCAGGACACATCTCTCTATATACTGTCTCTGTATATTAGAGTGTCAGCTCTGCAGGACACCTCTCTCTATATACTGTATCTGTATATTAGAGGGTCAGCTCTGCAGGACACCTCTCTCTATATACTGTCTCTGTATCCTCTCTTTATATTTGAGGGTCAGCTCTGTAGGACACATCTACCTCTATATACTGTCTCTGTATATTAGAGTGTTACCTCTGCAGGACACATCTCCCTCTATATACTGTCTCTGTATATTAGAGGGTCAGCTCTGCAGGACACATGTCTCTCTATATACTGTCTCTGTATATTAGAAGGTCAGCTCTGCAGGACACATCTCTCTCTATATACTGTCTCTGTATATTAGAGGGTCAGCTCTGCAGGACACATCTTTTTCTATATTGTCTCTGTATATTAGAGTGTCAGCTCTGCAGGACACATCTCTCTCTATATACTGTCTCTGTATATTAGAGGGTCAGCTCTGCAGGACACATCTCTCTCTATATTGTCTCTGTATATTAGAGTGTCAGCTCTGCAGGACACATCTCTCTCTATATACTGTCTCTGTATATTAGAGGGTCAGCTCTGCAGGACACATCTCTCTATATATACTGTCTCTGTATCCTCTCTGTATATTAGAGGGTCAGCTCTGCAGGACACATCTCTCTATATACTATCTCTGTAAATTAGAGGGTCAGCTCTGCAGGACACATCTCTCTATATACTGTCTCTGTATATTCTCTGTATGTTAGAGTGTCAGCTCTGCAGGACACATCTCTCTATATACTGTCTCTGTATATTAGAGTGTCAGCTCTGCAGGACATCTCTCTCTATATACTGTCTCTGTATATTAGAGGGTCAGCTCTGCAGGACACATCTCTCTCTATACTGTCTCTATATATTAGAGGGTCAGCTCTGCAGGACACATCTCTCTCTATATACAGTCTCTGTATATTAGAGGGTCAGCTCTGCAGGACACATCTCTCTATATACTGTCTCTGTATCCTCTCTGTATATTAAAAGGGTCAGCTCTGCAGAACACATCTCCCTCTATATACTGTCTCTGTATCCTCTCTGTATATTAGAGGGTCAGCTCTGCAGGACACATCTCTCTATATACTGTCTCTGTATATTAGAGGGTCAGCTCTGCAGGACACATCTCTCTATATACACTGTCTCTGTATATTAGAGGGTCAGCTCTGCAGGACACCTCTCTCTATATATACTGTCTCTGTATCCTCTATATTAGAGGGTCAGCTCTGCAGGACACATCTCTCTATATACTATCTCTGTAAATTAGAGGGTCAGCTCTGCAGGACACATCTCTCTCTATATACTGTCTCTGTATATTAGAGGGTCAGCTCTGCAGGACACATCTCTCTATATACTGTCTCTGTATATTCTCTGTATGTTAGAGTGTCAGCTCTGCAGGACATCTCTCTCTATATACTGTCTCTGTATATTAGAGTGTCAGCTCTGCAGGACATCTCTCTCTATATACTGTCTCTGTATATTAGAGGGTCAGCTCTGCAGGACACATCTCTATATATACTGTCTCTGTATATTAGGTCAGCTCTGCAGGACACATCTCTCTATATATACTGTCTCTGTATATTAGGTCAGCTCTGCAGGACACATCTCTCTATATATACTGTCTCTGTATATTAGAGTGTCAGCTCTGCAGGACACCTCTCTCTATATACTGTCTCTGTATCCTCTCTGTATATTAGAGGGTCAGCTCTGCAGGACACATCTCTCTATATACTGTATCTGTATATTAGAGGGTCAGCTCTGCAGGACACATCTCTCTCTATATACTGTCTCTGTATATTAGAGGTTCAGCTCTGCAGGACACATCTCTCTATATACAGTCTCTGTATCCTCTCTTTATATTTGAGGGTCAGCTCTGTAGGACACATCTACCTCTATATACTGTCTCTGTATATTAGAGTGTCACCTCTGCAGGACACATCTCCCTCTATATACTGTCTCTGTATATTAGAGGGTCAGCTCTGCAGGACACATCTCTCTATATACAGTCTCTGTATCCTCTCTGTATATTAGAGGGTCAGCTCTGCAGGACACATCTCTCTATATACAGTCTCTGTATCCTCTCTGTATATTAGAGGGTCAGCTCTGCAGGACACATCTCTCTCTATATACTGTCTCTGTATATTAGAGGGTCAGCTCTGCAGGACACATCTCTCTCTATATTGTCTCTGTATATTAGACGGTCAGCTCTGCAGGACACATCTCTCTATATATACTGTCTCTGTATCCTCTCTGTATATTAGAGGGTCAGCTCTGCAGGACACATCTCTCTATATACTATCTCAGTAAATTAGAGGGTCAGCTCTGCAGGACACATCTCTCTATATACTGTCTCTGTATATTAGAGTGTCAGCTCTGCAGGACATCTATCTCTATATACTGTCTCTGTATATTAGAGGGTCAGCTCTGCAGGACACATCTCTCTCTATACTGTCTCTATATATTAGAGGGTCAGCTCTGCAGGACACATCTCTCTCTATATGCTTTCTCTGTATATTAGAGGGTCAGCTCTGCAGGACACATCTCTCTCTATATACTGTCTCTGTATCCTCTCTGTATATTAGAGGGTCAGCTCTGCAGGACACATCTCTCTATATACTATCTCTGTAAATTAGAGGGTCAGCTCTGCAGGACATCTCTCTCTATATACTGTCTCTGTATATTAGAGGGTCAGCTCTGCAGGACACATCTCTATATATACTGTCTCTGTATATTAGGTCAGCTCTGCAGGACACATCTCTCTATATATACTGTCTCTGTATATTAGAAGGTCAGCTCTACAGGACACATCTCTCTATATATACTGTCTCTGTATATTAGAGTGTCAGCTCTGCAGGACACCTCTCTCTATATATACTGTCTCTGTAACATACTATATATATATATATATATATATATATATATATATATATATATATATATATAGATTAAAAAAACATACTATAATATATATATATATATATATATATATATATATATATATATATATATATATAGATATATATATATATAGATATATAAATAAATAATAAAAACATACTATATATATGGATTAAAAACACATACTATATATAGGGATTAAAAAAAGTGGTTGATCCTCACTTCCAGGAGGTCGGCTTGGCATTTGGAGAAATTAGATCTGGGAATTAGATCTGTTCCAAGATTGCCATACCAAGCCGGCCAGGAAGAAGCTTGGGAACTTGAGCATTTCCTAACGCCTGCACTTGTCCCCCCCGTTAAACGTGCTTTGGACGAACAGGTCCTTCTGTCTGTCATCAGTAAAAAGATGTATACCTTCTTTCCCCTTTGACAGTTGAGCCGAAGCACACAGACGGGACAGCAGGAAAGAACTCAGCAAGGACAGCAGGGAAGCATTTTGATAGGCATTTACTATAAATGTCATAGTAAACAGGCCTCTCTACTAATCCCATAGAAAACTAAAACTAGCCTTCTCTTTACAAGTGAGTTGTAGGACTGTCTAAACAGGTTCTTTTTAACCCATTGCACAGAGTACTGCAGGTTACAACAAGATGGCAGTGTATTCCCACCCACCCATACTCCGAGTTCCCTCGTATATCCGCAGCAACCTTTCTGATCAACCCCCTATAATGGAACACTGAGGGAGAGGAGCGGCAAAATCGCATACTAGCACATTATGATAGGCTTACCTTACATATCCACTGACAGGGATTCCATCGTCCCCTGGTTTTCTTTCCAGGTTCACAGGCTCTGGACACTTGAATGGCGACAATCCAGCAAAAGTGGTTGGTCCTCGCCTAGAGGATGTCAGCTTGGCATTTGGAGAAATCCTGGGAAATAGATCTGTCCCAAGATTGCCATACCAAGCCCGCCAGGAAGAAGCTTGGGAACCCAAGATTGTTGATAATGCTGTCCAGCGAAGCCAATTGTTGATAACTTCGTCCAGCAATGTAAATTATTGATAATTCCCTCCAGCAATGTAAATTCTTGATAACGCCATCCAGGAATGCAATTTATTGAAAACGCCGTCTAGAGATGGAAATTGCTGATAATGTCGTCCAGCGATGTAAATTAATGATAACGCCATCCAGCGATTTAATTTTTTGATAACGCCGTCCAGCAATGTGAATTGTTGATAACGCTGTCCAGCAATGCCAATTATTGATAACGCCATCCAGAAATTTAAAATGATGGGCATCAAACGCATAAACATGAAATATTCCTAACAATGGGTATCAATTGCATAAACATAAAATATTCCGGACAATGGGCATCAAACGCATAAATATGAAATATTCTAATGTTATGATGTTCTGGTGGGTCGGTATAAGGTTCGGGTGTATGGTTATAAAGTTCTGGTGGGTGGGTATAATATTCTGGTGGGTGGGTAAAATGTTCTGGTGGGTGGGTAAAATGTTCTGGTGGGTGCCAGAACCACAACCTTATGGAATTTGGAAAAAAAGGTGTGCACCGACGACCAAGTCGCAGCCTTGCACACCTGGGTCACCGAGACCTGATGCTGGTAGGCCCAGGACGTACTCATTGATCTGGTAGAGTGCACCTTAACAGGGAAGGGTGGAACCCATTCCTTCAAAGCATAAGCCTGGACAATCGTCTGCCTGATCCATTTGGCAATGGCCGCCGCAGACGCAGCCATGCCCTTCCGAGGTCCCTCAGGAAGGACAAAAAAAGGCAATCCGATTTCCGAAAGGATTCAGTGGACAACAGGCAAACCCTGATCGCCCTGACAACATCCAAGGAATGCAACGCGCCCTCCTTAGGATGCTTGGGCTTCGCACAGAGCGAAGGCAAAACAATGTCCTCATTAAGGTGGAAGTCAGACACCACCTTAGGGAGAAATGACGAGTTAGGTCGCAAGACCACCTTATCTTTATGAACCACCAGGTAAGGAGAGCGGAAAATCAACGCCGCCAACTCCGACACCCTGCCAGCCGAAGTGATCGCCACTAAAAAGACAACCTTCTTAGACAGCAGAGTCAACGATATCTTCAGGATGTGTTCAAAGGGAGAACACTGTAACGCAGACAGAACCAAGTTCAAGTCCCATGGAGGTAAAGGCTCCTTCCTGGGAGGAGCCAAGTGTCGCACACCTTGAATGAAGGTGCGGACCAAAGAATTAGATGCCACCGGGCGTTGGAAAAGAATAGCCAGGGCAGACACCTGACCCTTGATTGTGGCCAGTGCCAATCGCTGATCCACTCCAGACTGGAGGAAAGCCAACACTCTTGACACCGAGTACGAGCGAAGGGAAAACCCCCTGGACTCACACCAGGCGAAATAAGCCTTCCAAGTACGGTAATAGATCTTACCAGAAGAGGATTTCCTAGCCTTGATCAGCATAGGGATAACCTCGGGAGAGCCTTGTCCTTCAGGACCTGGGTCTCAGCAGCCAGGCCGTTAAAGCCAGCGACTATAAAGCAGGATGGAAGATCGGTCCTTGAGACAGAAGATCTTCCCGCATGGGCAGTCACCACGGAGGCGCCACTGCCAGGTGAACCACATCGGCGTACTAGGACCGGCGAGGCCAGTCCGGCGCTATCAGAATCACCAGGTGCGGCTCCGAGGCGAGCCTGCGGAGGAACCTGGACAGCAACTGAATCGGAGGAAAGGCATACATCAGTCGATACTGATGCCAAGGGGCCACCAACGCATCCGAGGCGTCCGCCAACGGATCGCGCGTTCTTGCCACGAACCTTTCCACCTTTCGATTTAGCCGAGACGCGAACAGATCCACGTCCGGGGATCCCCACTTCGCACACAGCATTTGGAAGACCTCCGGGTGTAAGACCATTCCCCCTGGTCCAGGGCCTGGCGACTCAGGTAGTCCGCCTGCCTATTTTCCACACCCGGAATGTGAACTGCTGAGATTGCCGGGACATGAATCTCGGCCCAAGACAGAATGTCGGACACCTCCCGGGCCGCCCGAGCACTCCTGGAGCCCCCTTGGTGGTTGATGTAAGCCACCGCGGTAGCATTGTCCGTCTGTACCCGGACAGGACGACCCCGTAGACGGTCCGACCACTGTAGAAGGCAGAGCTTGATCGCTCGCAATTCCAGGACGTTGATCGGAAAGGGAGGACTCCTACTCCGACCAAGTGCCCTGGGCAGACAGGGTGCCCAGGACCCCACCCCAGCCCAACAGGCTGGCATCCGTGGTGATCACCGTCCAAACCAACGGACTAAATGACTTGCCCCCCGTCACCGACGGGGACTGGAGCCACCACAGAAGGGCCAATCTTGTCTGACAACTCAAGAAGACCTGCAGATCCAGGGACTGAGCCTGTCCATCCCAGTTGGCCAGGACCTCCGCTTGGAGAGCCCGCGTGTGGAACTGAGCAAAGGGTATCGCCTCAAAAGTTGATACCATTAACCCCAGGACTCACATACAGGTCCTGAGTGACGATGCTGGAACGTCCCTGAGGGACCCGATCTCGTCCCGCAATGCTCGGAGCTTGTCCTCCGGCAGGAACACCTTCGCCTGAGCAGAGTCCAAAATCATTCCCAGGTAGGGAAGACGAACCGAAGGGGACAACGATGACTTCTGAACGTTGATGGTCCATCCGAACTCCTGAAGCATCCGGATCGTGATGGACAGATCGCGCACCAGGTCCTGACTGACACTCGATCTGACGAGGAGGTCGTCCAGATACCCCAGGATCGCAATGCCCTGAGCCCTCAGTAGGCCTAGAACCGGCGCCAGAACCTTGGTAAAGACCCTGGGAGCCGAAGCGAGACCGAAAGGTAACGCCACAAACTGATAATGGTCTCCCGCGACGGCAAACCGAAGGTACCGCTGATGACCCTCGAAGATGGGGACATGCAGGTACGCATCCTTGAGGTCTATTGAAGCCAGGAACTCTCCTAGGCTCAGAGAAGCCACCACCAATCGGAGAGACTCCATACGGATTTTTCAAACGCGCACAAAGCGGTTCAGAGCTTTCAGGTCCAGGATAGGACGCACCTTGCCCTCCTTTCTGGGCACAGTGAACAGATTGGAATAAAAACTCCGAAACCTGTCCCGGTGAGGCACCGGGACGATCACCCCCTGAGCAAGGAGGTCCTGGACCGCACGGTGCAAGTCCTGCAGACGCCCCGGAGGCAAATGAAGATTCGAGGGGAAGAATCTGTCCGCTGGCCGGGAAAGAAACTCGATCTTGTATCCCGACCAAACGATTTCCTGAACCCACCTGTCCGAAATCTGGAGCAGCCAAGGTTGAAGGAAACCGCGCAAACGTCCCCCCACCCCAGAGACGGGTGAGGGCGCGCCTTCAGGCAGAAGTGGACTGGCCCATCGTAGCGGTATTGCCTGACTTCTGCTTACCCGCCCAGGGCTTCTTCTGTCCTCCCTGGGACTTGAAGGGCTTGCCCTTGGACTGGTTCCGAATGGCACGAAAGGAACCCTAACTGGATCTAGGCGCAGAACTCCTCTTGCCCCGGAAGGGCTTGTGCTTCGGGTTCTGGGGCAGCATAGTACTCTTGCCCCCCGTGACGCCTTTTACCAGGGTATCCAACGCCTCGCCAAAAAGGCGAGAGCCAGCATAAGGAA
Organism: Pelophylax lessonae; assembly: GCF_965119305.1. Taxonomy (NCBI): domain Eukaryota; kingdom Metazoa; phylum Chordata; class Amphibia; order Anura; family Ranidae; genus Pelophylax; species Pelophylax lessonae. The sequence goes on along the minus strand of NW_028119903.1, from coordinate 74,016 downwards.
AATCTGCCACCGTTTTCCGTGAGGACTGGTCAGCCGACCAGCTCTTCAGTCATATCAGGCGTCAATTAAGCACCGCGACACTAGAGAGGCGTGCTACAAAGGGGCCTCATTCAAGGCCGCATCACACAGATACAGGATTCCCTGGTGGATCTGGCCCACCATATCTGGCCGGGCAGGCGGGACACCATCAGTCACTAGGTTGCTCCTAAGCACCTTAGACCAGTCAGCAACCGCCTGCGCCACTAATACGGACGCGAAAATCGGTTTGAGCAGAGAGCCCGCCACCGTATAGGAATGGCGGGCCAAAGACTCCAAACGCCGGGCCGTAGGATCCCGGAAAACCGGGGAATCCTCCGTAGGAACCAGGGTAGCCTTATTCAGCACTGCGACCGTGTGATCCACCTGCGGCGGCACACACCAGCGCGATACCGTAGCCGGTGCAAAGGGATAAAGCAATTTGAACCGACTAGGCACCACGAACGGACGCTTCAAAGTGCGCCACACTTCATTAACAGTATAATGAAATTCAGCGGGACAGGGAAAAACCTGTGCTGACTTGTGGGTCCTGTGCGTCCCAAAAGAGGACACAACGCCCGGAGGGCTGGGCTCATCCTCCAAATGTAAGGTGTCCTTCACAGAAATAATTAATTCATCCATGGTCGCCCGTTCCTTGGGCGACCCCGGAGAGGAGGTATCAACCCCCTCTACCTCTGCCTCCCCCTCAGACCCCTGCAGGTCCACAGATGAGCGGGACCCTGAAAAGGGCATGCTCGCAGCAGCCATATCACCATCTGAATCAGAGGAGAGGGACAATCTGGGCCTCTTACGAGCAGCACGTTCAGCCATCAACATTTCCATGTTTGACACCAAAGTCGCCACTACCGTGGCCAAATCAGTTCTCAGAGGGGGCACCGGAGAACTGGGGGCCCCCACCAGGGCTGGTGGAAATTTGCTATCCTGAGAATCCATGCTCAGGTGAGAAAAATCAGGGCAGTGCAAGAATCAGGTGCTGTCCCTTTAAAAGCGCTGCGATTGCGCAGCCCACCGCTCCAGCTATCCAGATAGAAAAGAGACCCCCAACAGGAAGGAGACAAAACTGAGCCAGAAGCGATAGTACAGAGATATATTGAGAGCAATAACCTGCAGAGCCCCCGCAGAGCGTTGCCACCACTGTCCTGCTTCAGAGGAAAGAGGAAGTGCTGTGAAAGTAGGCTGAACTATGCAGCTGCATGACCCAGGGAAAATGGCTGCCCCATAGAAACGTATGGGAGGCTCCACCAAAATGGCCGCCGACATGCGGCCGGACCGACCGATCGGTCCCCGCAAAAATGGCGGCGATTGGCGCCAATTCAGCATGTAGATGCGCCCATAGAGGAACTCACATGCTTGCCCAGTGTAAAAAATGGCGGACCACGCGTTGACACCCCGCCGCGGTCCTTTCACAGTCTGCACTCCCAAACACCAAAGTGACCCAGGGAAGGGGACCCCTCACACACACACAGCGCCGCAGCGCCTGTACAAACAAACCCCACAGGGATCGCAGCCGGGGGTCACACAAGGCACAGACATGGGGGACACACAGCAACCAGGACTGCCAACCCACACAGAGGCCCCACAAAGAAGCACTTACCTGTACCCGATGGCATGGGGAGCCTCACAGAACGGAAAGCCGCTGTCCTCACCTGACAGGGAGTGCCATTTGCTAGGGACATTGCACTGCTGAGCCGCAGATGCGTCCGGTGAGGTAGCCACCTCACAGCTGCATCCCTGCAGCGAACAGGGATGGGTCATTCATAATGCCAGGGCGAACCATAGCTGAATGCTCGATGGCGGGCTGGGGGTCCATCTGACCCTCTGTGCCCTGATGAACCAGGGCGGCCAGTCCAAATCCCAGCACCGCATGACCATCTTCGTCCGAAGAGTCGACTAAAAACTAAAGCTGATCAAATAAACAGCTAGTAAAGAAAGAAAAAAAAAACTGACATTTTTTTCAATAAAATCAAATAAAAAGGAAGATAGGCTGAGACCGAAGCCCCAGCACAGGGAAAGCCTAACTACTCCTATGCTAGGCAAATTAAAACTGAGTTGGGAGTGGACACTGCAGGGGGGTATTGACCAGATGGGACAGCCCCCAGGGGTGTATACATGCAAATGCCTTTTGTTTTAACTAAGTCTATATGCCTAGCTACTCCTGCGGAGCAGATGACAATACTCAATAGTGATGACTTAGAGGAGGCGGCGACTGTCGGAGGATGTAAGAGAAAAAACATACTATATATATGGATTAAAAAAACAAACATACTATATAGACGGATTAAAAAACATACTATATATATATATATATATGACGGATTAAAAAAATGTTTGCTGTGGGGAACGGGTGTTTTTTGCTTCAATAAATATTTGGCAGAATTACGCTGTGTTCCCTTATGCTTGCATTCACATGTCAAATTGAACGATAAGGATAAAACTTCATATTAAAGAGCCAGACGGTTGGTGCAAATGGTCTTGGTGGAGGAGCCAGCGTTGACATTTTAATGTGTTGTTTTTATCCGAGATTTGGTGAGTTTCCAATCTTATGGGTGATCACGGCTTGCTGGTGGTGGTACACGGACATTCCTACTAGCCGCACACTCTTCCATGTTACTAGTTGCACGGGTACTTGGAACTGTACTTTGGCCGAAAGCTTATATATACACATCAGCAGGAGTTTTTGACCACTGACGGACATTTTATAGTTTTATATTATTTATTGTTCGTTGATTACCATTCCTAGCCATGATGTTTTAGACCAATTCTTATTATTTATGATATTTATTCTGTAGCGCTGCTAGTGTCGCAAATTAGTTTATGCAATCTATATTTGTTGCACCCTCCTTTGGATTATAAATATGCACTGTTACTATAAAAATGACACTGGCAGGGAAGGGGTTAACACTGTTGGTGATCAAGGGGTTAAATGTATGCCTCATGCTTACTGACGTGTGTGGGGGAATGCCTACACTTGTCCCCCCGTTAAACGTGCTTTGGGTGAACAGGTCCTTCTGTCTGTCCTCCGTAAAAAGAGGTATACCTTCTTTCCCCTTTGACAGTCGAGCCGAAGCACACAGACGGGACAGCAGGAAAGAACTCAGTAAGGACAGCAGGGAAGCATTCTGATAGGCATTTACTATGAATATCATAATAAACAGACCTTTCTACTAATCCCATAGAAAACTAAAACTAGCCTCTTTACAAGTGAGTTGTAGGACTGTCTAAACAGGTTCTTTTTAACCCATTGCACAGAGTACTGCAGGTTACAACAAGATCTCTGGGTATTCCAACCACTAATGCTCAAGAGTTCCAGATTTTATGTTCTGGTGGGTGGGTATAATGTTCTGGTGGGTGGGTATAATGTTCTGGTGGGTGCCCCCCTCCACTCCAGAGAGTTTCAGCCAGGGGAGCCCATGGCTTTCTGCCGAACCTGGCTCACAGGGTACCTTTTCGACTCCTACCAGTCTGCAGGTAAGTCTTTGTGCTGCATTTCTTTTGGTAGGAAGAAACACAATCTAAACTGGGGCTAGAGGGGAAGGTGGGGCCTTTTAAATGTGCTTATTTGTGTTTCCGGTAGGGAGGAGCCTATCATCTCATGTTGGGACATCCTGGAAAGGAGAGAAAATAGGTTTGAGCATGGAACCCGCCACCATGTAGGCATGGTGGGCCAGAGCCTCCAACCTCCTGTCCGTAGGATCCCGGAGAACCAGGGTATCCTCAGTGGGAACCAAAGTAGCCTTGTTCAACACGGCCACCATGTGATCCACCTGGGGGGGCACACACCAGCGCAAATCTGTAGAAGGCGCAAAGGGGTAGAGCAGTTGAAACCGTTTAGGCACCGTGAAAGTGCACCATTGTTCATTCACTGTGTGATGAAAGTCAGCGGGGCAGGGAAAAACCTGCGCCGACTTGCGGGTCCTATGTGTACCAAAGGAGGACACAATGCCCGGAGGATTGGGCTCATCCTCTAAATGCAGTGTTTCTTTTACAGAAGAAATCAACGCATCCATAGCTGCGCATTCTTCAGGCCACCCCGGGGGAGAATCATCTACCTCCTCCGCCTCCCCCTCAGAACCCAAGCGGGTCCAGGGATGAGCGAGACCCTGAAAAGGGCACGCCAGCCACATCACCATCTGAATCAGAGGAGAAAGATAATCTAGGCCCTTTTCCAGCAGCTCGTTCAGCCATCAGCACCTCCATTTTGGACACTAAAGTCGCCACCAACAGCGGCCAAATTAGGTATAACGGGGGGGGTGCAGCAGACTGGGGTCCCCCACCAAGGCTAGGGGGAATTTTCTGTCCTGAGAAAGCATTGCAGGAAAAAAACATAAAAAAGTACTGGCCCTTTAAGAGCGCTGCGGACCGCGCAGCCCATCGCTATATATCCTGTGAACACAGACCCCCCCAAAAAGGGACAAAAACTGAGCCAGGAGGGATAAACAGAGAAATATGGAAGAGACAGTCTGCAGAGCCCCACAGTGTTACCACACCGATCGCTGCTCCAGAGGAAGGGAGGTCACCAGAGGCTGAACTATATGCTACAAGGCTAAGGCAAAATGGCTGCCAATAGAAAGCAATGGGAGGCTTTGGCAAGATGGCACCCTGATCACCCCACACCAGTCATATGATGACGCTGTACTGGTGACATCCTGATCACCGCACACCAGTCATGTGATGGCTCTGTACTGTACTGGTGACACCCTGATCACCTCACACCAGTCATATGATGGGGCTGTACTGTACTGGTGACATCATGATCACCCTACACCAGTCATATGATGGCACTGTACTGTACTGGTGACACCCTGATCACCTCACACCAGTCATATGATGGCTCTGTACTGTACTGGTGACACCCTGATCACCCCACACCAGTCATATGATGACGCTGTACTGTACTGGTGACACCCTGATCACCCCACACCTGTCATATGATGGCGCTGTACTGTACTGGTGACACCCTGATCACCTCACACCAGTCATATGATGGCTCTGTACTGTACTGGTGACACCCTGATCACCCCACACCCATCATATGATGGCACTGTACTGTACTGGTGACACCCTGATCACCCCACACCAGTGATATGATGGCTCTGTACTGGTGACATCCTGATCACCCCACACCAGTCATATGGTGGTGCTGTACTGTACTGGTGACACCCTGATCACCCCACACCAGTCATATGATGGCTCTGTACTGTACTGGTGACACCCTGATCACCCCACACCAGTCATATGATGGCACTGTACTGTACTGGTGACACCCTGATCACCCCACACCAGTCATATGATGGCTCTGTACTGTACTGGTGACACCCTGATCACCTCACACCAGTCATATGATGGCTCTGTACTGTACTGGTGACACCCTGATCACCCCACACCAGTCATATGATGGCACTGTACTGTACTGGTGACACCCTGATCACCCCACACCAGTCATATGATGGCGCTGTACTGTACTGGTGACACCCTGATCACCTCACACCAGTCATATGATGGTACTGTACTGTACTGGTGACACCCCGATCACCCCACACCAGTCATATGATGGCTCTGTACTGTACTGGTGACACCCTGATCACCCCACACCAGTCATATGATGGCACTGTACTGTACTAGTGACACCCTGCTCACCTCACACCAGTCCTATGATGGCTCTGTACTGTACTGGTGACACCCTGATCACCCCACACCAGTCATATGATGGCTCTGTACTGTACTGGTGACACCCTGATCACCCCAAACAAGTCATATGATGGCTCTGTACTGGTGACACCCTGATCACCCCACACCAGTCATATGATGGCACTGTACTGGTGACACCCTGATCACCCCACACCAGTCATATGATGGTGCTGTACTCCACTGGTGACACCCTGATCACCTCACAAAAGTCATATGATGGCACTGTACTGTACTGGTGACACCCTGATCACCTCACACCAGTCATATGATGGCACTGTACTGGTGACACCCTGATCACCCCTATAGTGATGTAAATTGCTGAAAGCTGTCCATCGATGAAAATTGCTGATAACGCCGTTCAGCGATGTAAATTGTTGATAACACCGTCCAGCAAAGAAAATTATTGATAACGCCATCCAGCGATATAAATTGTTAATAATGCTGCCCAGCGATGAAAATTGTTTAGAACGCCGTCCAGCTTTGCCAATTACCAGTAATGCCGTCCAGTGATGTAAATTGCTGATAAGCCTTCCAGTGAGGTAAATTTTTCATTCCGTCCAGCGATGTAAATTGTTGATAATGCCGTTCAGCGATGCCAAGTATTGATAATGCCGTCTAGCAATGCCAATTGCTTATAACGCCATTCAGCTATGTAAATTGCTGCTAATGCCATCCAGCGATGTAAAATGTTGATAACGCCGTCCAGCGATGTAAATTGTTGATAACGCTGACCAGCGATGTAAATTGTTGATAACGCTGACCAGCGATGCCAATTATTGATAATGCCATCCAGCGATGTAAAATGTTGATAACGCTGTCCAGCGATGTAAAATGTTGATAACGCCGTCCAGCGATGTAAAATGTTGATAACGCTGTCCAGCGATGTAAAATGTTGATAACGCCGTCCAGCGATGTAAAATGTTGATAACGCTGACCAGCGATGCCAATTATTGATAATGCCATCCAGCGATAAAAATTGTTGATAAAGCTCCCCAGCGATGTAAATTGTTGATAACGTCGCCCAGCAAAGTAAATTATTGATAATGCCATCCAGCGATGCCAACTATTGATAATGCCATCCAGCAATATAAATTGTTAATAACGCTGTACAGCAATGAAAGTTGCTTATAACGCCGTCCAGCTATGCCAATTATCAGTAACACCGTCCAGTGATGTAAATTGCTGATAAGCCGTCCAGTGAGGTAAATTTTTAATAACTCCGCCCAGCGATGTGAATTGTTGATAACGCTGTCCAGCGATGCCAAGTATTGATAACGCTGTCCAGTGATGTAAATTTTTCATAACGCCATCCATTGATGGCAATTGTTGATAACGCCATCCAGCCGTGTAAATTGCTAATAATGCTGTCCAGCAATGTCAATTATTAACGCCGTCCAGCGATATTCATTGTTTTTAACGATGTCCAGCAATGCCAATTATTGATAACGCCGTCCAGCGATGTAAATTATTGATAACAACCTCCAGTGATTTAAATTGCTGATAACGCCGCCCAGCGATGTCAATTGCTAAAAATGCTGTCAAGCAATGCCAATTATATCGCCATCCAGCGATGTAAATTGTGGATAACGCCGTCCAGCAATGCCAATTATTGATAACTTCGTCCAGCAATGCCAATTGCTGATAACCGTTCAGCAATGTAAATTGCTGATAATGCCGTCCAGCGATTTCAATTAATGTTAACGCCGTCCAGCGATTTAAAATGTTGATAACGCCGACCAGCGATGCCAATTATTGATAACGCCATCCAGGAATTTAAAATGATGGGCATCAAACGCATAAACATGAAATATTCCTAACAATGGGCATCAAACGTATAGACATAAAATATTACGGAAAATGGGCAGCAAACGCATAAACATGAAATATTCTAATGTTTTAATGTTCTGGTGGGTCGGTATAAGGTTCTGGTGGGTCGGTATAAGGTTCTTGTGCATGGTTATAATTTTCTGGTGGGTGGTATAATGTTCTGGAGGGTGGGTATAATGTTCTGGTGGGTGATATAATGTTCTGGTGGGTGGGTATAATGCTATGGTGGGTGGGTATAATGCTCTGGTAAGTGGGTACAAGGTTCTGGTGGGTGGGTATAAGATTCTAGTGGGTGAGTATAAGGTTTTTGTGGGTTGGTATAATATTCTGGCTGGTGGTATAATGTTCTGGTGGGTGGTATAATGTTATGGTGTGTGGGTATAATGTTCTGATGAGTGATATATTGTACTGGTGAGTGGGTATAATGTTCTGGTGGTTGGGTATAATAATTTGGTGGGTGGGTATAATGTTCTGGTGGGTGGGTATAATGTTCTGGTGTGTGGCGATAATGCTATGGTGGGTGGTCATGTTATGGTGGGTGGGTATAATGTTCTGGTGGGTTGGTATAATATTCTGATTGGTTTGACTGTTCAATAAAGAGTTCTACTTCACCCTCAATCTAGAGTCCTGTCTCTTATTGGGGGAATCTGTTACAAGGGATTGCTATGTTCTTTATACTCCCTGAAATAAGCACTAAGCTCTTGTAAGAGCTTGTTCCTGTTCCTGCTTCACCTCTGGGGAAAGAGGGTTACCTACTGGAACCTGGAGCATTGTTGTAGGTCCAGGCTGGGTAGGAGACAGTGAGACCTCAACCAAGATGCGGTTGTTTGTGGGGTTTGAGGTGGTTACGGTGTCTAGTGGAGTGCTTGGAGCCCTCAGGAAGCACTAGGAGCATCCATCAATGGAGGTATCCAGTCAGGGTGCCAGTTGATCCGTTACAGTTCTGGTAAGTGGTATAATGTTCTGGTGGGTGGGTGTAATATTCTGGTATGTGGCATAATATTCTGGTGTGTGGCATAATGTTCTGGTGGGTGTGTATAATGTTCTGGTGTGTGGTTATAATGTCCTGGTGGGTGGTAAAATGTTCTGTAGGATGGTATGTTCTGGTGGGTGGGTATAATGTTCTGGTGGGTGGATAAAATGTTCTGGTGGGTGATATAATGTTCTGGTGGGTTGGTAAAATATTCTGGTGGGTGGTATATTGTTTTGGTGGGTGGGTATAATGTTCTGGTGCATGATATAATGTATTAGTGGTTGGGTATAATGTCCTGGTGGGTGGGTATAATGTTCTGGTGTTTGGTTATAATGTTATGGTGGGTGGTCATAATATTATGGTGGGTGGTCATAATGTTATGGTGGGTGGTCATAATGTTCTGGTGGGTGGGTATAATGTTCTGGTGGGTGGGTATAATGTTCTGGTGGGTGGTCATAATGTTATGGTGGGTGGTCATAATGTTATGGTGGGTGGGTATAATGTTCTGGTGGGTAGTATAATATTCTGGTGGGTGGTCATAATATTATGGTGGGTGGTGATAATGTTATGGTGGGTGGTCATAATGTTATGGTGGGTGGTCATAATGTTATGGTGGGTAGTATAATATTCTGGTGGGTGGTATAATGTTCTGGTGGGTGGTATAATGTTCTGGTGGGTGGTGATAATGTTCTGGTGGGTGGTGATAATGTTCTGGTGGGTGGTCATAATGTTATGGTGGGTGGGTATAATGTTCTGGTGGGTAGTATAATGTTATGGTGGGTGGTATAATGTTCTGGTCCATTCCTGACAATGGGCATCAAATGCATAAACATGAAATATTCCTGACAACGGGCATCAAACACATAAACATGAATATTCCTAACAATGGGCATCAAACGCATAGATATGTAATATTTCTAACAATGGGCATCAAATGCATAAACATAAAATATTCCTGACAAGAGGGATAGAGGGATATGCAGTGCACAGCCCAACACACGCCTAATGAAAGTACCAACCTCCAAACACTCTATAGCTGGTCCAACACACACCTAAAAAATAATGCCCTCCAACCTCCCCTATAGTCAGTCCAACACACACCTAAGAAAAATACAAACCTTCAACCTCCATATAGAGTGCTGAATAGGGCTGAACGATAGTCGATATGTTATCGACTTTCGTTCTGCGGGCGTGGGCGATATTCATATCGCCGAAGACACGATATTTAGCATTAGGCAAGGGGCATGGTCGGAAGATGTGCAGAACGGACACGGCTTGTGAGAGCTCCGATACCGCTGTACAGAATCCTCAGCAATCCTCCTAAATCTCCCCTATTCAGGGAGAAAAAACAGCTTGGGGAGACCCATCGAGGCACAAGAGACCAATACTGCCCGGTATTGCGGAGGAAAGACTCCGTCACAGAAGCCGCGGCTTTGCCTAGATCGGAGCGCGATTGCGTGCTCATGGTTCCCGGTAAGGCCTACTTACTCCGCACTCATTTGGGACTTGCCTCCATCCCCCGGGTGCCCCCAAAGCCATACATAGACCTCCTAATCTTCACAAAAAAGGACCCCAGTGTACTCATATCCCTCAGCAAGCTGTGCCGACCGCCATCTTGGCTGCACAGGGGGACACAGATCCACAGCAGACTTCAACTCTCTCACCTTGTTCAGCAATCCCCCTTGCATAGAACTCTTTGCAGCTGCTCTACAGCATTAGGCAGGGAGAAGTCGGGACTCTGGGGGATTCTTCTACCTCCTTCCACCACTGTGAGTCCTGACTCTGCCTAATCCACACTGTCAGTGTCTTCTGCACTCCACCCAGTTAAATATCGCGATATATATTGTTGAAAAACGAATATCGCAATGTACTTTTTTTCCGAATATCCTGCAGCCCTAGTACTGAACACAAATCTAAAAAAATTACTGGCTTCACACCTCCCCTATAGCCAGTCGAACACACCTTATAAAAGTACAAACCTTCAACCTCCATATAGAGGGTCCAACACACACCATATAAAATAGCCTCCAACCTCCCCTATAGCCAGACCAACACATGCCTAGTAAAATACAAACCTTCAACCTCCATATGGAGGGTCAAACACACACCTAAAAAATTACTGGCCTCCAAACCTCCCCTATAACCAGTCCAACACACGCCTAATAAAAGTTCAAACATTCAACCTCCATATAGAGGGTCTAAGACACCTAAAAAGAAAAATACTGGCCTCCAACCTCCCCTATAGCCAGTCCAACACATGCCTAAGTACAAACCTTCAACCTACATTTAGAGGGTCCAACACACACCTAAAATAGAAATATATTGGCCTCCAACCTCTCCTATAGCCAGTCCAACACACGCCTAATAAAAGTACAAGCCTTCAACCGCCAAATAGTGGGTCCAACACACATCTAAAATAAAAAAAATACTGGCCTCCAACCTTCACTATAGCCAGTCCAACACACACCTAATAAAAGTACAAACCTTCAGCCTTCATATAGAGGGTCCAACACACACCTAAGAAAAAAACTGGCTTCCAACCTCCCCTATAGCCAGTCCAACACACGCCTAAGAAAAATACAAATCTTCAACCTCCATATAGAGTGTCGAACACACACCTAAAAAAAATAAAAAATTACTGGCCTCCAACCTCCCCTATAGCCAGTCTAACACATGCCTAATGAAGTACAAACCTTCAACCTCCATATAGTGTCGAACACACACCTAAAAAAAAATTACTGGCCTCCAACCTCCCCTATAGCCAGTCCAACACACGCCTAAGAAAAATACAAACCTTCAACCTCCATATAGTGTCGAACACACCTAAAAAAATAAAAAAATTCTGGCCTCCAACCTCCCCTATAGCCAGTCCAACACATGCCTAATGAAGTACACACCTTCAACCTCCATATAGAGGGTCAAACACACACCTAAAAAAAATACTGGCCTCCAACCTCCCCTATAGCCAGTCCAACACACGCCTAATAAAAGTACAAACCTTCAACTTACATATAGATAGAGGATCCAATACACACCTAATAGAAAAAAATACTGCCCTCTAACCCCCCTTGTATCCAGTCCAACACATGCCTAAGTACAAACCTTCAACCCCCTTATAGAGGGTCCAACACACACCTAAAATAAGAAAAATACTGGCCTCCAACCTCCCTTATCGCTAGTCCAACACAAGCCTAATAAAAGTACAAACCTTCAACCTCCATATAACAGGGTCCAACACACAACTAAAATAAAAAAACTGGCCCATTCCTGGCAATGCTCATCAAACGCATAAACATAAAATATTCTGGACACGATTCCAATAGCTTATAACGCTGTCCAGCAAAGTAAATTATTGATAACGTCGTCCAGCGATGTAAATTATTGATAACGCCCTATAGCGATGTAAATTATTGATAACGCCCCTATAGCGATGTAAATTATAGATAACGCCGTCCAGCGATGTAAATTATTGATAACTCCGTAAAGCAATGTAAATTGTTGATAACGCTGCCCAGCGCAGAAAATTTTTTATAACGCTGTCCAGCTTTGCCAATTACCGGTAATGCCGTCCAGTGATGTAAATTGCTGATAAGCCTTCCAGTGAGGTAAATTTTTCATTCCGTCCAGCGATGTAAATTGTTGATAATGCCGTCCAGCGATGCCAAGTATTGATAACGCTGTCCAGCGTGTAAATTTTTCATAATGCCATCCATTGATGGCAATTGTTGATAATGCCATCCAGCGATGTAAATTGCTAATAATGCTGTCCAGCGATGCCAATTATTGATAACGCCGTCTAGCAATGCCAATTGCTTATAACACCGTCCAGGGATGTAAATTGTTGATAATGCCGTCCAGCGATGTAAATTGCTGATGATTCCATCCAGCGATGTAAATTGCTGAAAGCAGTCCAGCGATGAAAATTGCTGATAACGCCGCTCAGCAATGTAAATTGTTGAGAACGCCATCCACCGATGTAAACTGCTGATAATGTCATCCAGCGATGCCAATTATTAATATTGCCATCCAGCGATAAAAAATGTTGATAACGCCGTCCAGTAATGTAAATTGTTGATAACACCGTCCAGCAAAGAAAATTATTGATAACGCCATCCAGCGATGCCTATTATTGTTAATGCCATCCAGCGATATAAATTGTTAATAATGCTGACCAGCGATGTAAATTGTTGATAACGCTGTCCAGCGATGTAAATTGTTGATAACGCTGTCCAGCGATGTAAATTGTTGATAACGCTGACCAGCGATGCCAATTATTGATAATGCCATCCAGCAATATAAATTGTTAATAATGCTGTCCAGCAATGAAAGTTGCTTATAACGCCATCCAGCTATGATAATTATCAGTAACACCGTCCAGTGATGTAAATTACTGATAAGCCGTCCAGTGAGGTAAATTGCTAATATTGCTATCCAGCAATGCCAATTATTGCAATGTAAATTGCTGATAATGCCGTCCAGCGATTTCAATTAATGATAACGCCGTCCAGCGATGTAAATTGTTGATAACGCTGTCCAGCGATGTAAATTTTTGATAACGCCGTCCAGCGATGCCAACTATTGATAATGCCATCCAGCAATATAAATTGTTAATAATGCTGTACAGCAATGAAAGTTGCTTATAACGCCATCCAGCTATGCCAATTATCAGTAACACCGTCCAGTGATGTAAATTGCTGATAAGCCGTCCAGTGAGGTAAATTTTTAATAACTCCGCCCAGCGATGTGAATTGTTGATAACGCTGTCCAGTGATGCCATGTATTGATAACGCTGTCCAGTGATGTAAATTTTTCATAACGCCATCCATTGATGGCAATTGTTGATAACGCCATCCAGCGATGTAAATTGCTAATAATGCTGTCCAGCAATGCCAATTATTAATAACGCCGTCCAGCGATATTAATTGTTTTTAACGACGTCCAGCGATGTAAATTATTGATAACAACCTCCAGTGATTTAAATTGCTGATAACGCCACCCAGCGATGTCAATTGCTAAAAATGCTGTCAAGCAATGCCAATAATTTATATCGCCATCCAGCAATGTAAATTGTTGATAACGCCATCCAGCGATGTAAATTGTTGATAACGCGGTCCAGCGATGTAAATTGTTGATAACGCGGTCCAGCGATGTAAAATGTTGATAACACCCACCAGCGATGCCAATTGTAGATAACGCCATCCAGGAATTTAAAATGATGGGCATCAAACACATAAACATGAAATATTCCTAACAATGGGCATCAAACGCATAAACATGAAATATTCCTAACAATGGGCATCAAACGCATAAACATGAAATATTCTAATGCTTTAATGTTCTGGTGGGTCGGTATAAGGTTCTAGTGGGTCGGTATAAGGTTTTTGTGCATGGTTATAATTTTCTGGTGGGTGGTATAATGTTCTGCTAGGTGGTATAATGATTTGGTGGCTGGGTATAATGTTCTGGTGGGTGATATAATGTTCTGGTGGGTGGGTATAATGTTCTGGTGAGTGGGTATAATGTTCTGGTGAGTGGGTATAATGTTCTCGTAAGTGGTATAATGTTCTGGTGGGTGGGTATAATTTTTTGGTGGGTTGGTATAATATTCTGGTGGGTGGTATATTGATATGGTGTGTGGGTATAATGTTCTGGAGAGTGATATAATGTACTGGTGAGTGGGTATGCTCTGGTTGATGGGTATAATAATTTGGTGTGTGGGGATGTTCTGGTGGGTGGGTGGGTGGGTAGAATGTTCTGGTGGGTGGCATAATGTTCTGGTGGGTGGTGATAATATTCTGGTGTTCTGTATATAGATGGATTAAAAAAACAAACATACTATATATATGGATTAAAAAACATACTAAATATATATGGATTAAAAAACATACCATATATATGGATTTAAAAAAAAAAACATACTAATATATATTATATATATATATATATATTATATATATATATATTATATATATATATATATATATATATATATATATATATATATATATATATATATATATATATATATATATATATATATATAAAATATAGATGGATTAAAAGACATACTGTATATATATATATGGATTAAAAAAACTATATATATGGTTTAAAAAACATACTATATATATGGATTAACAAACATACTATATATAGATGGATTTAAAAAAACAAACATACTATATATAGAGGGATTAAAAAACATACTATATATATATATATATATATATATATATATATATATATTGATTAAATATACTATATACGTGGAATAAAAAAAACATACTATAAATATGGATTTAAAAAAAAAACATACTTACATTTTATATATATATATAAAAAATATAGATGGATTAAAAAACAAACATACTATATATATGGATTAAAAACAAACATACTATATATCTATACATTAAAAAAACATACTATAAATATGGATTTAAAAAAAAAACATACTAATATATATTATATATATATATAAAATATAGATGGATTAAAAGACACTGTATATATATGGATTAAAAAAAAACTATATATATGGATAAAAAAACAAACTATATATATGGTTTAAAAAAGATACTATATAGATGGATTTAAAAAAAACAAACATACTATATATAGAGGGATTAAAAAACATACTATATATATATATATATGGATTAAAAAAACATGCTACATATATGGATTAAAAACACATACTATATATGGATTAAAAAAAAAACATACTACATATATAGATTTAAAAAAAACATACTATATATATGGATTAAAAAAATAATACTATATGTATGGATTAAAAAAACAATACTATATATATGGATTAAAAAAAGTGGTTGATCCTCACTCCCAGGAGGTCGGCTTGGCATTTGGAGAAATTAGATCTGGGAATTAGATCTGTTCCAAGATTGCCATACCAAGCCGGCCAGGAAGAAGCTTGGGAACTTGAGCATTTCCTAACGCCTGCACTTGTCCCCCCCGTTAAACGTGCTTTGGGCGAACAGGTCCTTCTGTCTGTCATCCGTAAAAAGAGGTATACCTTCTTTCCCCTTTGACAGTTGAGCCGAAGCACACAGACGGGACAGCAGGAAAGAACTCAGCAAGGACAGCAGGGAAGCATTTTGATAGGCATTTACTATGAATGTCATAGTAAACAGGCCTCTCTACTAATCCCATAGAAAACTAAAACTAGCCTTCTCTATACAAGTGAGTTGTAGGACTGTCTAAACAGGTTCTTTTTAACCCATTGCACAGAGTACTGCAGGTTACAACAAGATGGCAGTGTATTCCCACCCACCCATACTCAGAGTTCCCTCGTATATCCGCAGCAACCTTTCTGATCAACCCCCTATAATGGAACACTGAGGGAGAGGAGCGGCAAAATCACATACTAGCACATTATGATAGGCTTACCTTAAATATCCACTGACAGGAATTCCATCGTCACCTGGTTTTCTTTCCAGGTTCACAGGCTCTGGTCACTTGAATGGCGACAATCCAGCAAAAGTGGTTGGTCTTCGCCTAGAGGAGGTCGGCTTGGCATTTGGAGAAATCCTGGGAAATAGATCTGTCCCAAGATTGCCATACCAAGCCCGCCAGGAAGAAGCTTGGGAACCCAAGATTGTTGATAATGCTGTCCAGCGAAGCCAATTGTTGATAAAGTCGTCCAGCAATGTAAATTATTGATAATTCCCTCCAGCAATGTAAATTCTTGATAACGCCATCCAGGAATGCAATTTATTGAAAACGCCGTCTAGAGATGGAAATTGCTGATAATGTCGTCCAGCGATGTAAATTATTGATAACGCCATCCAGCGATTTAATTTTTTGATAACGCCGTCCAGCAATGTGAATTGTTGATAACGCTGTCCAGCAATGCCAATTATTGATAACGCCATCCAGAAATTTAAAATGATGGGCATCAAACGCATAAACATGAAATATTCCTAACAATGGGTATCAAATGCATAAACATAAAATATTCCGGACGATGGGCATCAAAAGCATAAATATGAAATATTCTAATGTTATGATGTTCTGGTGGGTCGGTATAAGGTTCTGGTGTATGGTTATAAAGTTCTGGTGGGTGGATATAATGTTCTGGTGGGTGGGTAAAATGTTCTGGTGGGTGGGTAAAATGTTCTGGTGGGTGCCAGAACAACAACCTTATGGAATTTGGAAAAAAAGGTGTGCACCGACGACCAAGTCGCAGCCTTGCACAACTGGGTCACCGAGACCTGATGCTGGTAGGCCCAGGACGTACTCATTGATCTGGTAGAGTGCGCCTTAACAGGGAAGGGTGGCACCCATTCCTTCAAAGCATAAGCCTGGACAATCGTCTGTCTGATCCATTTGGCAATGGCCGCCGCAGACGCAGCCATGCCCTTCCGAGGTCCCTCAGGAAGGACAAAAAAAGGCAATCCGATTTCCGAAAGGATTCAGTGGACGACAGGCAAACCCTGATCGCCCTGACAACATCCAAGGAATGCAACGCGCCCTCCTTAGGATGCTTGGGCTTTGCACAGAGCGAAGGCAAAACAATGTCCTCATTAAGGTGGAAGTCCGACACCACCTTAGGGAGAAATGACGAGTTAGGTCGCAAGACCACCTTATCTTTATGAACCACCAGGTAAGGAGAGCGGCAAGACAATGCCGCCAACTCCGACACCCTGCGAGCCGAAGTGATCGCCACTAAAAAGGCAACCTTCTTAGACAGCAGAGTCAACGATATCTTCAGGATGTGTTCAAAGGGAGAACACTGTAACGCAGACAGAACCAAGTTCAAGTCCCATGGAGGTAAAGGCTCCCTCCGGGGAGGGGCCAAATGTCGCACACCTTGAATGAAGGTGCGAATTAAGGAATGAGACGCCACAGGGCAGCGAAGGAACCTGGATAACAACTGAATCTGAGGAAAGGCAATACAACTGTTGTATTGCGCCGTGCAATAAAAAAAACTATTTAGGGGACAAAAGTTAATTGCGGCCCTGTCCACATATGTTACAGTGAGATACACCCGTTGCATACTGTTGTATTGCGCCGTGCAATAACATACTAATATATATATATATATATATATATATATATATATATATATATATATATATATATATATATATATGTTTAAAAAACAATACTATATAAGTCATCACTATTGGGTATTGTCATCTGCTCCGCAGGAGTAGCTAGGCATATAGACTTAGTTAAAACAAAAGGCATTTGCATGTATACACCCCTGGGGGCTGTCCCATCTGGTCAATACCCCCCTGCAGTGTCCACTCCCAACTCAGTTTGGTAGCATAGCAGTAAGAACAAGAACCCCATAGAGAGGCGGGGGCGGCGACTGTCGGAGGACTCAGAGAAAGGAATTTTACAGGTAAGATTTTACAAAAATTCTGTTTTCTCTTACGTCCTCCGACAGTCGCCGCCTCCTCTAAGTCATCACTATTGGGATGTCCCAGAGCAGTATAGACATGAGGGGTGGGATACGCAACAGTAGAAGAGGCAACGCCGTACCCATAACAGAGAAAGGAACCTTACAAACACTGTAAGGGAACCCACTGGGCAACAGAAAAATAACAATGCTCAACAGGAGCAACTGCCCAGAACAGCAAACACCAACAGCCAGGGACCCATAAAAAAACAAGGGTCCTTCATGGCACTGCCGCACTGAGAACTTTGCGGCCAAAGGAAGCATCAGCTGATGCCTGAACGTCTACTTTGTAGAATTTGGAAAAAGTGTACACCGACGACCAAGTCGCAGCCTTGCACACCTGGGCCACCGAGGCCCTGTGCCAACAAGCCCAGGACGCACTCACAGATCTAGTAGAGTGCGCCTTAACAGGGAAGGGTGGAACCCGTTCCTTCAAAGCATAAGCCTGCTCAATGGTCTGTCTGATCCATTCGGCAATAGTTGCTGCGGATGCAGCCATGCCCTTCCGAGATCCCTCAGGAAGAACAAACAGGGAATCCGTTTTACGAAAGGATTCAGTAGACGACAGGTAAACCCTGATCGCCCGAACAACATCCAAAGAATGCAAAGCAATCTCCTTCGGATGCTTAGGCTTCATGCAAAGCGAAGGCAGAACAATTTCCTCATTAAGGTGAAATTCAGTGACCACCTTGGGAAGAAAGGACGGAAGTGTCCTCAACACCACCTTATCCCTATGGATCACCAAGTAAGGGGAGCGGCAAGACAACGCCGCCAGCTCCGACACCCTGCGAGCCGAAGTGATCGCCACCAAAAAAGCAACCTTCTTTGACAGCAGAGGCAAAGAGATCTCCCTGATATTTTCAAAGGGAGCACGCTGTAGCACGGACAGAACCAAGTTCAAGTCCCATGGAGGTAAAGGCTCCTTCCTGGGAGGAGCCAAGTGTCGCACACCTTGAATGAAGGTGCGGACCAAAGAATTAGACGCCACCGGGCGTTGGAAAAGAATAGCCAGGGCAGACACCTGACCCTTGATTGTGGCCAGTGCCAATCGCTGATCCACTCCAGACTGGAGGAAAGCCAACACTCTTGACACCGAGTATGAGCGAGGGGAAAACCCCCTGGACTTACACCAGGCGAAATAAGCCTTCCAAGTACGGTAATAGATCTTACCAGAAGAGGATTTCCTAGCCTTGATCAGCGTAGGGATAACCTCAGGAGAGAGACCCTTGTCCTTCAGGACCTGGGTCTCAGCAGCCAGGCCGTTAAAGCCAGCGACTGTAAGTGCCGGTTCACACTTATGCGCTTGCGCTTGCAATGCGAATTTGCAGTGCGAGTTTCCCTTGTGTTTTTCAATAGTACCAGCGCGATTGTAATGAAAATTTTATTGCGTTGATTATGTTAATTAAGCTCAGGAGGGGTGGAGCTGAGGGGAAAATCAAACAAAAAATAAAAATTCGCACATAAGAATTCGCACATATCTGAACTGATAATGCGAGTCCAGACCGATTTACATTGATGTCTATGGAGACTAAATTCGCAACGCAACTCTGTAAACTCGCACAAGACCCTTTTTATCATCGCATCACATTCGCATCTGGATCGCAACGCATAGATGTGAACGAGTGTCACGAATTCAATGAATTTTGTAAATGCATGCGATTGGAGACTATTTAGAACGCATAGCATTCGCAGTACAAGCGCATAAGTGTGAACCGGCACTAAAGCAGGATGGAAGATCGGTCCTTGAGACAGAAGATCTTCCCGCATGGGCAGTCGCCACGGAGGCGCCACTGCCAGGTAAACCACGTCGGCGTACCAGTCCGGCGCTATCAGAATCACCAGGTGCGGCTCCGAGGCTAGCCTGCGGAGGAACCTGGACAGCAACTGCATCGGAGGAAAGGCATACATCAGCCAATACTGATGCCAAGGGGCCACCAATGCATCCGAGGCGTCCGCCAACGGATCTCGTGTTCTTACCACGAACCTTTCCACCTTTCAATTTAGCCGAGACGCGAACAGATCCACGTCCGGGGATCCCCACTTCGCACACAGCATTTGGAAGACCTCCGGGTGTAAGGACCATTCCCCCTGGTCCAGGGCCTGGCGACTCAGGTAGTCCGTCTGCCAATTTTCCACACCCGGAATGTGAACTGCTGAGATTGCCGGGACATGAATCTCGGCCCAAGACAGAATGTCGGACACCTCCCGGGCCGCCGGAGCACTCCTGGAGCCCCCTTGGTGGTTGATGTAAGCCACCGCGGTAGCATTGTCCATCTGTACCCGGACAGGACGACCCCGTAGACGGTCCGACCACTGTAGAAGGCAGAGCTTGATCGCTCGCAATTCCAGGACGTTGATCGGAAAGGGAGGACTCCTACTCCGACCAAGTGCCCTGGGCAGACAGGGTGCCCAGGACCCCACCCCAGCCCAACAGGCTGGCATCCATGGTGATCACCGTCCAAACCAACGGACTAAACGACTTGCCCCCCGTCACCGACGGGGACTGGAGCCACCACAGAAGGGCCAATCTTGTCTGACAACTCAAGGAGACCTGCAGATCCAGGGACTGAGCCTGTCCATCCCAGTTGGCCAGGACCTCCGCTTGGAGAGCCCACGTGTGGAACTGAGCAAAGGGTATCGCCTCGAAAGTTGATAGCATTAACCCCAGGACTCGCATACAGGTCCTGAGTGACGATGCTGGAACGTCCCTGAGGGACCCGATCTCGTCCCGCAATGCTCGGAGCTTGTCCTCCGGCAGGAACACCTTCGCCTGAGCAGAGTCCAAAATCATTCCCAGGTAGGGAAGACGAACCGAAGGGGACAACGATGACTTCTTAACGTTGATGGTCCATCCGAACTCCTGAAGCATCCGGATCGTGATGGACAGATCGCGCACCAGGTCCTGACTGACACTCGATATGACGAAGAGGTCGTCCAGATACCCCAGGATCGCAATGAACTGAGCTCTCAGTAGGCCCAGAACCGGCGCCAGAACCTTAGTAAAGACCCTGGGAGCCGAAGCGAGACCGAAAGGTAACGCCACAAACTGATAATGGTCTCCCGCGACGGCAAACCGAAGGTACCGCTGATGACCCTTGAAGATGGGGACATGCAGGTACGCATCCTTGAGGTCTATTGAAGCCAGGAACTCTCCTGGGCTCAGAGAAGCCACCACCGATCGGAGAGACTCCATACGGAATTTTCAAACGCGCACAAAGCGGTTCAGAGCTTTCAGGTCCAGGATAGGATGCACCTTGCCCTCCTTTCTGGGCACAGTGAACAGATTGGAATAAAAACTCCGAAACCTGTCCCGGTGAGGCACCGGGACGATCACCCCCTGAGCAAGGAGGTCCTGGACCGCACGATGCAAGTCTTGCAGACACCCCGGAGGCAAATGAAGATTCGAGGGGAAGAATCTGTCCGCTGGCCGGGAAAGAAACTCGATCTTGTATCCCGACCGAACGATTTCCTGAACCCACCTGTCTGAAATCTGGAGCAGCCAAGGTTGAAGGAAACCGCGCAAACGTCCCCCCACCCCAGAGACGGGTGAGGGCGCGCCTTCAGGCAGAAGTGGACTGGCCCGTCGTAGCGGTATTGCCTGACTTCTGCTTACCCGCCCAGGGCTTCTTCTGTCCTCCCTGGGACTTGAAGGGCTTGCCCTTGGACTGGTTCCGAAAGGCACGAAAGGAACCCTGACTGGATCTAGGCGCAGAACTCCTCTTGCCCCGGAAGGGCTTGTGCTTCGGGTTCTGGGGCAGCATAGTACTCTTGCCCCCCGTGACGCCTTTTACCAGGGTATCCAACGCCTCGCCAAAAAGGCGAGAGCCAGCATAAGGAAAATCCGCCACCGTTTTCCGCGAGGACTGGTCAGCCGACCAGCTCTTCAGCCATATCAGGCGTCAATTAAGCACCGCGAGACTAGAGAGGCGTGCTACTAGAGGGGCCTCATTCAAGGCCGCATCACACAGATACATGATTCCCTGGTGGATCTGGTCCACCATATCCAGCCGGGCAGGCGGGACACCATCAGTCACTAGGTTGCTCCTAAGCACCTTAGCCCAGTCAGCAACCGCCTGCGCCACTAATACGGATGCGAAAATCGGTTTGAGCAGAGAGCCCGCCACCGTATAGGAATGGCGGGCCAAAGACTCCAAACGCCAGGCCGTAGGATCCCGGAAAACCGGGGAATCCTCCGTAGGAACCAGGGTAGCCTTATTCATCACTGCGACCGTGTGATCCACCTGCGGCGGCACACACCATTTCGATATCGTAGCCGGTGCAAAGGGATAAAGCAATTTGAACCGACTAGGCACCACAAACGGACGCTTCAAAGTGCGCCACACTTCATTAACAGTATAATGAAATTCAGCGGGACAGGGAAAAACCTGTGCTGACTTGTGGGTCCTGTGCGTCCCAAAAGAGGACACAATGCCCGGAGGGCTGGGCTCATCCTCCAAATGTAAGGTGTCCTTCACAGAAATAATTAATTCATCCATGGTCGCCCGTTCCTCGGGCGACCCCGGAGAGGAGGTATCAACCCCCTCTACCTCCGCCTCCCCCTCAGACCCCTGCAGGTCCACAGATGAGCGGGACCCTGAAAAGGGCACGCTCGCAGCAGCCATATCACCATCTGAGGAGAGGGACAATCTGGGCCTCTTACGAGCAGCACGTTCAGCCATCAACATTTCCATGTTTGACACCAAAGTCGCCACTACCGCGGCCAAATCAGGTCTCAGAGGGGGCACCGGAGAACTGGGGGCCCCCACCAGGGCTGGTGAAAATTTGCTATCCTGAGAATCCATGCTCAGGTGAGAAAAATCAGGGCAGTGCAAGAATCAGGTGCTGTCCCTTTAAAAGCGCTGCGATTGCGCAGCCCACCGCTCCAGCTATCAAGATAGAAAAGAGACCCCCAACAGGAAGGAGACAAAACTGAGCCAGAAGCGACAGTACAGAGATATATTGAGAGCAATAACCTGCAGAGCCCCCGCAGAGCGTTGCCACCGCTGTCCTGCTTCAGAGGAAAGAGGAAGTGCTGTGAAAGTAGGCTGAACTATGCAGCTGCATGACCCAGGGAAAATGGCTGCCCCATAGAAACGTATGGGAGGCTCCACCAAAATGGCCGCCGACATGCGGCCGGACCGACCGATCGGTCCCCGCAAAAATGGCGGCGATTGGCGCCAATTCAGCATGTAGATGCGCCCATAGAGGAACTCACATGCTTGCCCAGTGTAAAAAATGGCGGACCGCGCGGTGACACCCCACCGCGGTCCTTACACAGTCTGCACCCCCAAACACCGAAGTGACCCAGGGAAGGGGACCCCTCACACACACATGCCTGTACAAATGAACCCCGCAGGGATCGCAGCCGGGGGTCACACAAGGCACAGACATGGGGGACACACAGCAACCAGGACTGCCAACCCACACAGAGGCCCCACAAAGAAGCACTTACCTGTACCCGATGGCGTGGGGAGCCTCACAGAACGGAAAGCCGCTGTCCTCACCTGACAGGGAGTGCCGTTTGCTAGGGACATTGCACTGCTGAGCCGCAGATGCGTCCGGTGAGGTAGCCACCTCACAGCTGCATCCCTGCAGCGAACAGGGATGGGTCATTCATAATGCCAGGGCGAACCATAGCTGAACGCTCGATGGCGGGCTGGGGGTCCATCTGACCCTCTGTGCCCTGATGAACCAGGGCGGCCAGTCCAAATCCCAGCACCGCATGATCATCTTCATCCGAAGAGTCGACTAAAAACTAAAGCTGATCAAATAAACAGCTAGTAAAGAAAGAAAAAAAAACCTGAATTTTTTTTCAATAAAATCAAATAAAAAGGAAGATAGGCTGAGACCGAAGCCCCAGCACAGGGAAAGCCTAACTACTCCTATGCTAGGCAAATTAAAACTGAGTTGGGAGTGGACACTGCAGGGGGGTATTGACCAGATGGGACAGCCCCCAGGGGTGTATACATGCAAATGCCTTTTGTTTTAACTAAGTCTATATGCCTAGCTACTCCTGCGGAGCAGATGTCATTACTCAATAGTGATGACTTAGAGGAGGCGGCGACTGTCGGAGGATGTAAGAGAAAAAACATACTATATATATGGATTAAAAAAACAAACATACTATATAGACGGATTAAAAAACATACTATATATATATATATATATATATAACGGATTAAAAAAATGTTTGCTGTGGGGAAAGGGTGTTTTTTGCTTCAATAAATATTTGGCAGAATTACGCTGTGTCCCCTTATGCTTGCATTCACATGTCAAATTGAACGATAAGGATAAAGCTTCATATTAAAGAGCCAGACGGTTGGTGCAAATGGTCTTGGTGGAGGAGCCAGCGTTGACATTTTAAGGCCTGTTTTTATCCGAGATTTGGTGAGTTTCCAATCTGATGGGTGATCACGGCTTGCTGGTGGTGGTACACGGACATTCCTACTAGCCGCACACTCTTCCATGTTACTAGTTGCACGGGTACTTGGGACTGTACTTTGGCCGAAAGCTTATATATACACATCAGCAGGAGTTTTTGACCACTGACGGACATTTTATAGTTTTATATTATTTATTGTTCGTTGATTACCATTCCTAGCCATGATGTTTTAGACCAATTCTTATTATTTATGATATTTATTCTGTAGCGCTGCTAGTGTCGCAAATTAGTTTATGCAATCTATATTTGTTGCACCCTCCTTTGGATTATAAATATGCACTGTTACTATAAAAATGACACTGGCAGGGAAGGGGTTAACACTGTTGGTGATCAAGGGGTTAAATGTATGCCTCATGCTTACTGACGTGTGTGGGGGAATGCCTACACTTGTCCCCCCGTTAAACGTGCTTTGGGTGAACAGGTCCTTCTGTCTGTCCTCCGTAAAAAGAGGTATACCTTCTTTCCCCTTTGACAGTCGAGCCGAAGCACACAGACGGGACAGCAGGAAAGAACTCAGTAAGGACAGCAGGGAAGCATTCTGATAGGCATTTACTATGAATATCATAATAAACAGACCTTTCTACTAATCCCATAGAAAACTAAAACTAGCCTTCTCTTTACAAGTGAGTTGTAGGACTGTCTAAACAGGTTCTTTTTAACCCATTGCACAGAGTACTGCAGGTTACAACAAGATCTCAGGGTATTCCAACCACTAATGCTCAAGAGTTCCAGATTTTATGTTCTGGTGGGTGGGTATAATGTTCTGGTGGGTGGGTATAATGTTCTGGTGGGTGGGTATAATGTTCTGGTGGGTGCCCCCCTCCACTCCAGAGAGTTTCAGCGAGGGGAGCCCATGGCTTTCTGCCGAACCTGGCTCACAGGGTACCTTTTCGACTCCTACGAGTCTGCAGGTAAGTCTTTGTGCTGCATTTCTTTTGGTAGGAAGAAACACAATCTAAACTGGGGCTAGAGGGGAAGGTGGGGCCTTTTAAATGTGCTTAATTGATTGTGTTTCCGGTAGGGAGGAGCCTATCATCTCATGTTGGGACATCCTGGAAAGGAGAGAAAATAGGTTTGAGCATGGAACCCGCCACCATGTAGGCATGGCGGGCAAGAGCCTCCAACCTCCTGTCCGTAGGATCCCGGAGAACCAGGGTATCCTCAGTGGGAACCAAAGTAGCCTTGTTCAACACGGCCACCATGTGATCCACCTGGGGGGCCACACACCAGCGCAAATCTGTAGAAGGCGCAAAGGGGTAGAGCAGTTGAAACCGTTTAGGCACCGTGAAAGTGCACCATTGTTCATTCACTGTGTGATGAAAGTCAGCGGGGCAGGGAAAAACCTGCGCCGACTTGCGGGTCCTATGTGTACCAAAGGAGGACACAATGCCCGGAGGATTGGGCTCATCCTCTAAATGCAGTGTTTCTTTTACAGAAGAAATCAACGCATCCATAGCTGAGCATTCTTCAGGCCACCCCGGGGGAGAATCATCTACCTCCTCCACCTCCGCCTCAGACCCCAGCGGGTCCAGGGACGAGCGAGACCCTGAAAAGGGCACGCTAGCCACATCACCATCTGAATCAGAGGAGAAAGATAATCTAGGCCCTTTTCCAGCAGCTCGTTCAGCCATCAGCACCTCCATTTTGGACACTAAAGTCGCCACCAACAGCGGCCAAATTAGGTATAACGGGGGGCGCAGCAGACTGGGGTCCCCCACCAAGGCTAGGGGGAATTTTCTGTCCTGAGAATGCATTGCAGGAAAAAAACATAAAAAAGTACTGGCCCTTAAAGAGCGCTGCGGACCGCGCAGCCCATCGCTATATATACTGTGAACACAGACCTCCCAAAAAAGGGACAAAAACTGAGCCAGGAGGGATAAACAGAGAAATATGGAAGAGACAGTCTGAGGAGCCCCACAGTGTTACCACACCGATCGCTGCTCCAGAGGAAAAGGAAGGGAGGTCACCAGAGGCTGAACTATATGCTACAAGGCTAAGGCAAAATGGCTGCCAATAGAAAGCAATGAGAGGCTTCGGCAAGATGGCACCCTGATCACCCCACACCAGTCATATGATGGCACTGTACTGTACTGGTGACACCCTGATCACCTCACACCAGTCATATGATGGCGCTGTACTGTATTGGTGACACCCTGATCACCCCACTCCAGTCATATGATGGCTCTGTACTGGTGACACCCCGAGCAACCCACAACAGTCATATGATGGCACTGTACTGTACTGGTGACACCCTGATCACATCACACCAGTCATATGATGGCTCTGTACTGTACTGGTGACACCCCGATCACCCCACACCAGTCATATGATGGCACTGTACTGTACTGGTGACACCCTGATCACCTCACACCAGTCATATGATGGCACTGTACTGGTGACATCCTGATCACTCCACACCAGTCATATGATGGCACTGTACTGTACTGGTGACATCCTGATCGCCCCACACCAGTCATATGATGGCTCTGTACTGTACTGGTGACACCCTGATCACTCCACACCAGTCATATGATGGCACTGTACTGTACTGGTGACATCCTGATCGCCCCACACCAGTCACATGATGGCTCTGTACTGTGCTGGTGACACCCTGATCACCACACACCAGTCATATGATGGCGCTGTACTGTACTGGTGACACCATGATCATCTCACACCAGTCATATGATGGCGCTGTACTGTACTGGTGATACCCTGATCACCCAACACCAGTCATATGATGGCGCTGTACTGTACTGGTGACACCCTGATCACCTCACACCAGTCATATGATGGCGCTGTACTGGTGACACCCTGATCACCTCACACCAGTCATATGATGGCGCTGTACTGTACTGGTGACACCCTGATCACCTCACACCAGTCATATGATGGCGCTGTACTGTACTGGTGATACCCTGATCACCTCACACCAGTCCTATGATGGCACTGTACTGGTGACACCCTGATCACCTCACACCAGTCATATGATGGCACTGTACTGGTGACACCCTGATCACCTCACACCAGTCATATGATGGCGCTGTACTGTACTGGTGACACACACCAGTCATATGATGGCACTGTACTGGTGATACCCTGATCACCTCACACCAGTCATATGATGGCGCTGTACTGTACTGGTGACACCCTGATCACCTCACACCAGTCATATGATGGCACTGTACTGTACTGGTGACACCCTGATCACCTCACACCAGTCATATGATGGCACTGTACTGTACTGGTGATACCCTGATCACCCCACACCAGTCATATGATGGCACTGTACTGTACTGGTGACACCCTGATCACCTCACACCAGTCATATGATGGCACTGTACTGTACTGGTGACACCCTGATCACCTCACACCAGTCATATGATGGCGCTTACTCCGCACTCATTTGGGACTTGCCTCCATCCCCCGGGTGCCCCCAAAGCCATACATAGACCTCCTAATCTTCACAAAAAAGGACCCCAGTGTACTCATATCCCTCAGCAAGCTGTGCCGACTGCCATCTTGGCTGCACAGGGGGACACAGATCCACAGCAGACTGCAACTCTCTCACCTTGTTCAGCAATCCCCCCTTGCATAGAACTCTTTGCAGCTGCTCTACAGCATTAGGCAGGGAGAAGTCGGGACTCTGGGGGATTCTTCTACCTCCTACCACCACTGTGAGTCCTGACTCTGCCTAATCCACACTGTCAGTGTCTTCTGCACTCCACCCAGTTAAATATTGCGATATATATCGTTGAAAAACGAATATCGCAATGTACTTTTTTTCCGAATATCCTGCAGCCCTAGTACTGAACACAAATCTAAAAAAATTACTGGCTTCACACCTCCCCTATAGCCAGTCGAACACACCTCATAAAAGTACAAACCTTCAACCTCCATATAGAGGGTCCAACACACACCATATAAAATAGCCTCCAACCTCCCCTATAGCCAGACCAACACATGCCTAGTAAAATACAAACCTTCAACCTCCATATGGAGGGTCAAACACACACCTAAAAAATTACTGGCCTCCAAACCTCCCCTATAACCAGTCCAACACACGCCTAATAAAAGTTCAAACATTCAACCTCCATATAGAGGGTCTAAGACACCTAAAAAGAAAAATACTGGCCTCCAACCTCCCCTATAGCCAGTCCAACACATGCCTAAGTACAAACCTTCAACCTACATTTAGAGGGTCCAACACACATCTAAAATAAAAAAAGTACTGGCCTCCAACCTTCACTATAGCCAGTCCAACACACACCTAATAAAAGTACAAACCTTCAGCCTTCATATAGAGGGTCCAACACACACCTAAGAAAAAAACTGGCTTCCAACCTCCCCTATAGCCAGTCCAACACACGCCTAAGAAAAATACAAATCTTCAACCTCCATATAGAGTGTCGAACACACACCTAAAGAAAATAAAAAATTACTGGCCTCCAACCTCCCCTATAGCCAGTCCAACACACGCCTAAGAAAAATATAAACCTTCAACCTCCATATAGAGTGTCGAACACACCTTAAAAAAATAAAAAAATTCTGGCCTCCAACCTCCCCTATAGCCAGTCCAACACATGCCTAATGAAGTACAAACCTTCAACCTCCATATAGAGGGTCAAACACACACCTAAAAAAAAAAATACTGGCCTCCAACCTCCCCTATAGCCAGTCCAACACACGCCTAATAAAAGTACAAACCTTCAACTTACATATAGATAGAGGATCCAATACACACCTAATAGAAAAAAATACTGCCCTCTAACCCCCCTTGTATCCAGTCCAACACATGCCTAAGTACAAACCTTCAACCCCCTTATAGAGGGTCCAACACACACCTAAAATAAGAAAAATACTGGCCTCCAACCTCCCTTATCGCTAGTCCAACACAAGCCTAATAAAAGTACAAACCTTCAACCTCCATATAACAGGGTCCAACACACAACTAAAATAAAAAAACTGGCCCATTCCTGGTGTCGTGGAATTTACTCAGGTACAAAATACCTGTTACCTGTTAGTCAGTGATACCAAATCAGATAATATATATATATATATATATATATATATATATATATATATATATAATGAGATCAGAATAAGACTCAAGATGGCTGAATCAAAAATGACCTGATTTATTACAGCATTGCTGGAGTTTATATATACTCAAATATGGGTTTGTCATTACAATCTGACGTACAGAAAATGTGTTGTTATTAACATCTTTTGTCCAATTAAGGTTAACAATTAATTATAGCAAGCATTGTGATTATTAATATTTGTGATTATTTGTCATAGAGGGAATTTCCTTCGGTGACGCTCATCAGAAGATTCCAAAGGGGCTTTTAGATGATATTGTTAGCTTCTGGTGGTCAAGTTGTCCAGACAGTCCAGACAAAGTTCCCCTTATGACAGGTAGTTGCGGGTAGCTTCAGCTGATATATATATTTTTAGCTTTATGCGAGCTCAATGACATGTGTAAGGAAAAGAGAAATTAGATTAATTAACTCATACAGTTTGTTTAAGTCAAGCATTTCTAGAATGCCAACAAGGCATTCTTCAGAGTAGAAAAAGGTATCCCGTATAGGCCAATAAGGTATCCAGAGAATGCGAGATAGGTATGCCACGACACTGGCAATGCTCATCAAACGCATAAACATAAAATATTCTGGACACGATTCCAATAGCTTATAACGCTGTCCAGCGATGTAAATTATTGATAACGTCGTCCAGCGATGTAAATTGTTGAAAACGCCGCCCAGCGATGTCAATTATTGATAACGCCGTCCAGCAATGTAAATTATTGATAACGCCCTATAGCGATGTAAATTATTGATAACGCCCCTATAGTGATGTAAATTGCTGATAACGCCGTCCAGCGATGTAAATTGTTGATAGCGCGGTCCAGCGATGTAAATTGTTGATAACGCGGTCCAGCGATGTAAAATGTTGATAACGCCGACCAGCGATGCCAATTATAGATAACGCCATCCAGGAATTTAAAATGATGGGCATCAAACGCATAAACATGAAATATTCCTAACAATGGGCATCAAACGCATAAACATGAAATATTCCTAACAATGGGCATCAAACGCATAAACATTAAATATTCTAATGCTTTAATGTTCTGGTGGGTCGGTATAAGGTTCTAGTGGGTCGGTATAAGGTTTTTGTGCATGGTTATAATTTTCTGGTGGGTGGTATAATGTTCTGCTAGGTGGTATAATGATTTGGTGGCTGGGTATAATGTTCTGGTGGGTGATATAATGTTCTGGTGGGTGGGTATAATGTTCTGGTGAGTGGGTATAATGTTCTCGTAAGTGGTATAATGTTCTGGTGGGTGGGTATAATTTTTTGGTGGGTTGGTATTCTGGTGGGTGGGTATAATGTTCTGGAGAGTGATATAATGTACTGGTGAGTGGGTATGCTCTGGTGGATGGGTATAATAATTTGGTGTGTGGGGATGTTCTGGTGGGTGGGTGGGTAGAATGTTCTGGTGGGTGGTATGATGTTCTGGTGGGTGGTGATAATATTCTGGTGTTCTGTATATAGATGTATTAAAAAACATACTATATATAGATGGATTAAAAAAACAAACATACTATATATATGGATTAAAAAACATACTAAATATATATGGATTAAAAAACATACTATATATATGGATTAAAAAACAAACATACTATATATGGATTAAAAAACAAACATACTATATATGGATTAAAGCATATTATATATCTATATCTATATTTTAATAAAAATAATATATATATGGATTAAAAAACATGCATATATATATATATATATATATATATATATATATATATATATATATATATATATATATATATATATATATATATATATATGCATTAAAAAAACATACTATAAATATGGATTTAAAAAAAAAAACATACTTACATTTTATATATATATATATATATATATATATATATATATATATATATATATATATAAAAAATATAGATGGATTAAAAAACATACTGTATATAGATGGATTAAAAAACAAACATACTATATATATGGATTAAAAACAAACATACTATATATCTATACATTAAAAAAACATACTATAAATATGGATTTAAAAAAAAAACATACTAATATATATTATATATTATATATATATATATATATATATATATATATATATATATATATATATATATATATATATATATATATAAAATATAGATGGATTAAAAGACATACTGTATATATATATGGATTAAAAAAAACTATATATATGGATAAAAAAACAAACTATATATATGGTTTAAAAAACATACTATATATATGGATTAACAAACATACTATATATAGATGGATTTAAAAAAACAAACATACTATATATAGAGGGATTAAAAAACATACTATATATATATATATATATATATATATATATATATATACATATATATATATATATATATATATATATATATATATATATATTGATTAAATATACTATATACGTGGATTAAAAAAACATACTATATATATATGGATTTAAAAAAAACATACTATATATATGGATTAAAAAAAACATACTATATATATGTATGGATTAAAAAAACATACTATATATATATATGGATTTAAAAAACATACTACATATACGGATTAAAAACACATACTATATATGGATTAAAAAAAAAACATACTACATATATAACGATCCACCACAACAACTAGCGCTGTTAGTGTGGTGGATCGTTTCTCATCATTTGGACTATCTATTACACCTTGATTTGGAAATTTATTTTTATTATAACAGCTGCTGAGACCGTTTAGGTTTATTTGTGTTGTACTATCCCTTTAAGTTTGTCTTGAGTTGAGCGCAGGGTGAGTGGTTTCATTGCAAGTGTGGCGCTAGGGCAATTTTTTCACTCCTTTATTAATATACTACATATATAGATTAAAAAAAACATACTATATATATGGATTAAAAAAAACATACTATATATATGGATTAAAAAAAGAATACTATATGTATGGATTAAAAACACATACTATATATATGGATTAAAAACACATACTATATATATGGATTAAAAAAAGTGGTTGATCCTCACTTCCAGGAGGTCGGCTTGGCATTTGGAGAAATTAGATCTGGGAATTAGATCTGTTCCAAGATTGCCATACCAAGCCGGCCAGGAAGAAGCTTGGGAACTTGAGCATTTCCTAACGCCTGCACTTGTCCCCCCCCCCCCCGTTAAACGTGCTTTGGGCGAACAGGTCCTTCTGTCTGTCATGTGTAAAAAGAGGTATACCTTCTTTCGCCTTTGACAGTTGAGCTGAAGCACACAGACGGGACAGCAGGAAAGAACTCAGCAAGGACAGCAGGGAAGCATTTTGATAGGCATTTACTATGAATGTCATAGTAAACAGTCCTCTCTACTAATCCCATAGAAAACTAAAACTAGCCTTCTCTTTACAAGTGAGTTGTAGGACTGTCTAAACAGGTTCTTTTTAACCCATTGCACAGAGTACTGCAGGTTACAACAAGATGGCAGTGTATTCCCACCCACCCATACTCAGAGTTACCTCGTATATCCGCAGCAACCTTTCTGATCAACCCCCTATAATGGAACACTGAGGGAGAGGAGCGGCAAAATCGCATACTAGCACATTATGATAGGCTTACCTTAAATATCCACTGACAGGAATTCCATCGTCACCTGGTTTTCTTTCCATGTTCACAGGCTCTGGTCACTTGAATGGCGACAATCCAGCAAAAGTGGTTGGTCCTCGCCTAGAGGAGGTCGGCTTGGCATTTGGAGAAATCCTGGGAAATAGATCTGTCCCAAGATTGCCATACCAAGCCCTCCAGGAAGAAGCTTGGGAACCCAAGATTGTTGATAATGCTGTCCAGCGAAGCCAATTGTTGATAACGTCGTCCAGCAATGTAAATTATTGATAATTCCCTCCAGCAATGTAAATTCTTGATAACGCCATCCAGGAATGCAATTTATTGAAAACGCCGTCTAGAGATGGAAATTGCTGATAAGGTCGTCCAGCGATGTAAATTATTGATAACGCCATCCAGCGATTTAATTTTTTGATAACGCCGTCCAGCAACGTAAATTGTTGATAACGCTGTCCAGCAATGCCAATTATTGATAACGCCATCCAGAAATTTAAAATGATGGGCATCAAGAAATTTAAAATGATGGGCATCAAACGCATAAACATGAAATATTCCTAACAATGGGTATCAAATGCATAAACATAAAATATTCCGGACAATGGGCATCATACGCATAAATATGAAATATTCTAATGTTATGATGTTCTGGTGGGTCGGTATAAGGTTCGGGTGTATGGTTATAAAGTTCTGGTGGGTGGGTATAATGTTTTGGTGGGTGGGTATAATGTTCTGGTGGGTGGGTATAATGTTCTGGTGGGTGGGTATAATATTCTGGTGGGTGGGTATAATATTCTGGTGGGTGGGTATAATATTCTGGTGGGTGCCAGAACCACAACCTTATGGAATTTGGAAAAAAAGGTGTGCACCGACGACCAAGTCGCAGCCTTGCACACCTGGGTCACCGAGACCTGATATGCTGGTAGGCCCAGGACGTACTCATTGATCTGGTAGAGTGCGCCTTAACAGGGAAGGGTGGAACCCATTCCTTCAAAGCATAAGCCTGGACAATCGTCTGTCTGATCCATTTGGCAATGGCCACCGCAGATGCAGCCATGCCCTTTCGAGGTCCCTCACGAAGGACAAAAAAAGGCAATCCGATTTCCGAAAGGATTCAGTGGACGACAGGCAAACCCTAATCGCCCTGACAACATCCAAGGAATGCAACGCGCCCTCCTTAGGATGCTTGGGCTTCGCACAGAGCGAAGGCAAAACAATGTCCTCATTAAGGTGGAAGTCAGACACCACCTTAGGGAGAAATGACGAGTTAGGTCGCAAGACCACCTTATCTTTATGAACCACCAGGTAAGGAGAGCGGCAAGACAACGCCGCCAACTCCGACACCCTGCGAGCCGAAGTGATCGCCACTAAAAAGGCAACCTTCTTAGACAGCAGAGTCAACGATATCTTCAGGATGTGTTCAAAGGGAGAACACTAACGCAGACAGAACCAAGTTCAAGTCCCATGGAGGTAAAGGCTCCCTCCGGGGAGGGGCCAAATGTCGCACACCTTGAATGAAGGTGCGAATTAAGGAATGAGACGCCACAGGGCAGCGAAGGAACCTGGATAACAACTGAATCTGAGGAAAGGCAATACAACTGTTGTATTGCGCCGTGCAATAAAAAAAAAACTATTTAG
Source organism: Pelophylax lessonae (assembly GCF_965119305.1). Classification (NCBI taxonomy): domain Eukaryota; kingdom Metazoa; phylum Chordata; class Amphibia; order Anura; family Ranidae; genus Pelophylax; species Pelophylax lessonae. The sequence continues at coordinate 39,311 of NW_028119903.1, read as the reverse complement.
GGGACAAAAGTTAATTGCGGCCCTGTCCACATATGTTACAGTGAGATACACCCGTTGCGTACTGTTGTATTGCGCCGTGCAATAACATACTATGGATTTGAAAAAAAAAAACATACTATATATATATATATATATATATATATATATATATATATATTAAAAAACAATACTATATATATGGATTAAAAACACATACTATATATATGGATTAAAAAAAAACATACTACATATAAAGATTAAAAAAACATACTATATATATATATATATATGGATTTAAAAAAAAATCATACTATATATATATATATATTAAAAAACAATACTATATATATGGATTAAAAACACATACTATATATATGGATTAAAAAAAAAAACATACTACATATATAGATTAAAAAAAACTGAATTTTTGTAAAATCTTACCTGTAAAATGCCTTTCTCTGAGTCCTCCGACAGTCGCCGCCTCCTCTAAGTCATCACTATTGGGTATTGTCATCTGCTCCGCAGGAGTAGCTAGGCATATAGACTTAGTTAAAACAAAAGGCATTTGCATGTATACACCCCTGGGGGCTGTCCCATCTGGTCAATACCCCCCTGCAGTGTCCACTCCCAACTCAGTTTGGTAGCATAGCAGTAAGAACAAGAACCCCATAGAGAGGCGGGGGCTCAGAGAAAGGAATTTTACACTACTTTGTAGAACTTGGAAAAAGTGTACACCGACGACCAAGTCGCAGCCTTGCACACCTGGGCCACCGAGGCCCTGTGCCAACAAGCCCAGGACGCACTCGCAGATCTAGTAGAGTGCGCCTTAACAGGGAAGGGTGGAACCCGTTCCTTCAAAGCATAAGCCTGCTCAATGGTCTGTCTGATCCATTCGGCAATAGTTGCTGCGGACGCAGCCATGCCCTCCGAGATCCCTCAGGAAGAACAAACAGGGAATCCATTTTACGAAAGGATTCAGTAGACGACAGGTAAACCCTGATCGCCCGAACAACATCCAAAGAATGCAAAGCAATCTCCTTCGGATGCTTAGGCTTCGTGCAAAGCGAAGGCAGAACAATTTCCTCATTAAGGTGAAATTCAGTGACCACCTTGGGAAGAAAGGACGGAAGTGTCCTCAACACCACCTTATCCCTATGGATCACCAAGTAAGGGGAGCGGCAAGACAACGCCGCCAGCTCCGACACCCTGCGAGCCGAAGTGATCGCCACCAAAAAAGCGACCTTCTTTGACAGCAGAGGCAAAGAGATCTCCCTGATATTTTCAAAGGGAGCACGCTGTAGCACGGACAGAACCAAGTTCAAGTCCCATGGAGGTAAAGGCTCCTTCCTGGGAGGAGCCAAGTGTCGCACACCTTGAATGAAGGTGCGGACCAAAGAATTAGACGCCACCGGGCGTTGGAAAAGAATAGCCAGGGCAGACACCTGACCCTTGATTGTGGCCAGTGCCAATCGCTGATCCACTCCAGACTGGAGGAAAGCCAAAACTCTTGACACCGAGTACGAGCGAGGGGAAAACCCCCTGGACTCACACCAGGCGAAATAAGCCTTCCAAGTACGGTAATAGATCTTACCAGAAGAGGATTTCCTAGCCTTGATCAGCGTAGGGATAACCTCAGGAGAGAGACCCTTGTCCTTCAGGATCTGGGTCTCAGCAGCCAGGCCGTTAAAGCCAGCGACTGTAAAGCAGGATGGAAGATCGGTCCTTGAGACAGAAGATCTTCCCGCATGGGCAGTCGCCACGGAGGCGCCACTGCCAGGTGAACCACGTCGTCGTACCAGTCCGGCGCTATCAGAATCACCAGGTGCGGCTCCGAGGCTAGCCTGCGGAGGAACCTGGACAGCAACTGAATCGGAGGAAAGGCATACATCAGCCGATACTGATGCCAAGGGGCCACCAACACATCCGAGGCGTCCGCCAACGGATCGCGCGTTCTTGCCACGAACCTTTCCACCTTTCGATTTAGCCGAGACGCGAACAGATCCACGTCCGGGGATCCCCACTTCGCACACAGCATTTGGAAGACCTCCGGGTGTAAGGACCATTCCCCCTGGTCCAGGGCCTGGCGACTCAGGTAGTCCACCTGCCAATTTTCCACACCCGGAATGTGAACTGCTGAGATTGCCGGGACATGAATCTCGGCCCAAGACAGAATGTCGGACACCTCCCGGGCCGCCCGAGCACTCCTGGAGCCCCCTTGGTGGTTGATGTAAGCCACCGAGGTAGCATTGTCCGTCTGTACCCGGACAGGACAACCCCATAGACGGTCCGACCACTGTAGAAGGCAGAGCTTGATCGCTCGCAATTCCAGGACGTTGATCGGAAAGGGAGGACTCCTACTCCGACCAAGTGCCCTGGGCAGACAGGGTGCCCAGGACCCCACCCCAGCCCAACAGGCTGGCATCCGTGGTGATCACCGTCCAAACCAAGGGACTAAACGACTTGCCCCCGTCACCGACGGGAACTGGAGCCACCACAGAAGGGCCAATCTTGTCTGACAACTCAAGGAGACCTGCAGATCCAGGGACTGAGCCTGTCCATCCCAGTTGGCCAGGACCTCCGCTTGGAGAGCCCGTGTGTGGAACTAAGCAAAGGGTATCGCCTCGAAAGTTGATACCATTAACCCCAGGACTCGCATACAGGTCCTGAGTGACGATGCTGGAATGTCCCTGAGGGACCCGATCTCGTCCCGCAATGCTCGGAGCTTGTCCTTAAAACACCTTCGCCTGAGCAGAGTCCAAAATCATTCCCAGGTAGGGAAGACGAACCGAAGGGGACAACGATGACTTCTGAACGTTGATGGTCCATCCGAACTCCTGAAGCATCCGGATCGTGATGACAGATCGCGCACCAGGTCCTGACTGACACTCGATCTGACGAGGAGGTCGTCCAGATACCCCAGGATCGCAATGAACTGAGCCCTCAGTAGGCCCAGAACCGGCGCCAGAACCTTGGTAAAGACCCTGGGAGCTGAAGCGAGACCGAAAGGTAACGCCACAAACTGGTAATGGTCTCCCGCGACGGCAAACCGAAGGTACCGCTGATGACCCTCGATGATGGGGACATGCAGGTACGCATCCTTGAGGTCTATTGAAGCCAGGAACTCTCCTGGGCTCAGAGAAGCCACCACCGATCGGAGAGACTCCATACTGAATTTTCGAACACGCACAAAGCGGTTCAGAGCTTTCAGGTCCAGGATAGGACGCACCTTGCCCTCCTTTCTGGGCACAGTGAACAGATTGGAATAAAAACTCTGAAACCTGTCCCGGTGAGGCACCGGGACGATCACCCCCTGAGCAAGGAGGTCCTGGACCGCACGGTGCAAGTCCTGCAGACGCCCCAGAGGCAAATGAAGATTCGAGGGGAAGAATCTGTCCGCTGGCCGGGAAAGAAACTCGATCTTGTATCCCGACCGAACGATTTCCTGAACCCACCTGTCCGAAATCTGGAGCAGCCAAGGTTGAAGGAAACCGCGCAAACGCCCCCCCACCCCAGAGACGGGTGAGGGCGCGCCTTCAGGCAGAAGTGGACTGGCCCGTCGTAGCGGTATTGCCTGACTTCTGCTTACCCGCCCAGGGCTTCTTCTGTCCTCCCTGGGACTTAAAGGGCTTGCCCTTGGACTGGTTCCGAAAGACACGAAAGGAACCCTGACTGGATCTAGGTGCAGAACTCCTCTTGCCCCGGAAGGGCTTGTGCTTCGGGTTCTGGGGCAGCATAGTACTCTTGCCCCCCGTGATGCCTTTTACCAGGGTATCCAACGCCTCGCCAAAAAGGCGAGAGCCAGCATAAGGAAAATCCGCCACCGTTTTCCGCGAGGACTGGTCAGCCGACCAGCTCTTGAGCCATATCAGGCGTCGATTAAGCACCGCAACACTAGAGAGGCGTGCTACTAGAGGGGCCTCATTCAAGGCTGCATCACACAGATACATGATTCCCTGGTGGATCTGGTCCACCATATCCAGCCGGGCAGGCGGGACACCATCAGTCACTAGGTTGCTCCTAAGCACCTTAGACCAGTCAGCAACCGCCTGCGCCACTAATACGGATGCGAAAATCGGTTTGAGCAGAGAGCCCGCCACCGTATAGGAATGGCGGGCCAAAGACTCCAAACGCCGGGCCGTAGGATCCCGGAAAACCGGGGAATCCTCCGTAGGAACCAGGGTAGCCTTATTCAGCACTGCGACCGTGTGATCCACCTGCGGCGGCACACACCAGCATGATACCGTAGCCGGTGCAAAGGGATAAAGCAATTTGAACCGACTAGGCACCACGAACGGACGCTTCAAAGTGCGCCACACTTCATTAACAGTATAACAAAATTCAGCGGGGCAGGGAAAAACCTGTGCTGACTTGTGGGTCCTGTGCATCCCAAAAGAGGACAATGCCCGGAGGGCTGGGCTCATCCTCCAAATGTAAGGTGTCCTTCACAGAAATAATTAATTCATCCATGGTCGCCCGTTCCTCGGGCGACCCCGGAGAGGAGGTATCAACCCCCTCTACCTCCGCCTCCCCCTCAGACCCCTGCAGGTCCACAGATGAGCGGGACCCTGAAAAGGGCATGCTCGCAGCAGCCATATCACCATCTGAATCAGAGGAAAGGGACAATCTGGGCCTCTTACGAGCAGCACGTTCAGCCATCAACATTTCCATGTTTGACACCAAAGTCGCCACTACCGCGGCCAAATCAGGTCTCAGAGGGGGCACCAGAGAACTGGGGGCCCCCACCAGGGCTGGTGGAAATTTGCTATCCTGAGAATCCATGCTCAGGTGAGAAAAATCAGGGCAGTGCAAGAATCAGGTGCTGTCCCTTTAAAAGCGCTGCGATTGCGCAGCCCACCGCTCCAGCTATCAAGATAGAAAAGAGACCCCCAACAGCAAGGAGACAAAACTGAGCCAGAAGCGACAGTACAGAGATATATTGAGAGCAATAACCTGCAGAGCCCCCGCAGAGCGTTGCCACCGCTGTCCTGCTTCAGAGGAAAGAGGAAGTGCTGTGAAAGTAGGCTGAACTATGCAGCTGCATGACCCAGGGAAAATGGCTGCCCCATAGAAAGGTATGGGAGGCTCCACCAAAATGGCCACCGACATGCGGCCGGACCGACCGATCGGTCCCCGCAAAAATGGCGGCGATTGGCGCCAATTCAGCATGTAGATGCGCCCATAGAGGAACTCACATGCTTGCCCAGTGTAAAAAATGGCGGACAGCGCGGTGACACCCCGCCGCGGTCCTTACACAGTCTGCACCCCCAAACACCGAAATGACCCAGGGAAGGGGACCCCTCACACACACACAGCGCCGCAGCGCCTGTACAAACGAACCCCGCAGGGATCACAGCCGGGGGTCACACAAGGCACAGACAGTTATGGGGGACACACAGCAACCAGGACTGCCACCCCACACAGAGGCCCCACACAGAAGCACTTACCTGTACCCGATGGCGTGGGGAGCCTCACAGAACGGAAAGCCGCTGTCCTCACCTGACAGGGAGTGCCGTTTGCTAGGGACATTGCACTGCTGAGCCGCAGATGCGTCCGGTGAGGTAGCCACCTCACAGCTGCATCCCTGCAGCGAACAGGGATGGGTCGTTCATAATGCCAGGGCGAACCATAGCTGAACGCTCGATGGCGGGCTGGGGGTCCATCTGACCCTCTGTGCCCTGATGAACCAGGGCGGCCAGTCCAAATCCCAGCACCGCATGACCATCTTCGTCCGAAGAGTCGACTAAAAACTAAAGCTGATCAAATAAACAGCTAGTAAAGAAAGAAAAAAAAAACAGAATTTTTGTAAAATCTTACCTGTAAAATTCCATTTGGGGGTATACATATGGGGGTATTAGACTTTGCTCCGAAGGAGTAGCTAGGCAACAGAATATGTTAACATTAAAGCTTTTAACATATCCCACCCTCAAGGGGTGGTCCCCTCAGTCAATACCCTCCTACTTCCTGCAACCATATCTCAGTTTCAGTGGAATAGCAGTAGAGTATACAACCAAACCCCAAAAGAGGGGCGGGGGCGGCGACTGTCGGAGGACTCAGAGAAAGGAATTTTACAGGTAAGATTTTACAAAAATTCCGTTTTCTCTTACGTCCTCCGACAGTCGCCGCCTCTTCATATTCGTCACATATGGGGACGTCCCAAAGCAGTGCAAACATGAGGGGTGGGAAACGCATCTGCGCCGAAAGGCAACGCAGTCTCCGCATCAAAGAAAGGAACCTTACCAAAGGAAGGAAACCAGCTGGGCTACAGGAAAAACAAGTGCTCAACAGGAGTAACAACCCAGGAAAAGACAAATAACCAGGGGATAAAAAACTTATCCCAACAGCCAGAGGTCCCCAACAAGGGACCCTAGGGAATTGCCGCACTAAGAACCTTGCGGCCAAAGGAAGCATCCGCCGATGCCTGAACATCTACTTTGTAGAATTTTGTGAAAGTATGCACGGTCGACCAGGTCGCCGCCTTACACACCTGGGCTACAGAAGCCCCATGACGACAGGCCCAAGACGTACTCAAAGATCTAGAAGAGTGCGCCTTCACAGGCACAGGGGGAACCTTCCCCTGCAAAGCATAGGCCTGTTCAATGGTCTGCCTGATCCATTTGGCGATGGTAGAGGCCGACGCCGCCATGCCCTTCCGAGGACCATCTGGAAGAACAAACAAGGAGTCCGTTTTTCGAAAAGACTCAGTCGATTTAAGGTAAACCCTTATCGCCCGAACAACATCCAAAGAATGCAATCTCACCTCCTTTGGATGTTTAGGCTTCGCGCACAGCGAAGGCAAGACAATATCCTCATTAAGATGGAATTCCGAAACTCGCTTCGGAAGAAAAGAAGGATTAGGTCGTAAGACCACCTTATCCAAATGAACAACCAGATACGGAGACTTGCAGGACAAAGCCACCAGCTCCGACACTCTGCGAGCCGAAGTGATCGCAACCAAAAAGGCGACCTTTTTGGACAACATAGACAATGAGATCTCCCTGATCTGTTCAAAAGGAGCACGTTGTAACACAGATAGAACGAGATTCAAGTCCCAAGGGGGCAGAGGATCCCTCCTAGGAGGTACCAGATGCCGCACTCCCTGAACAAAAGTGCCAACCAAGGAGTTGGAAACCACGGGACGTTGAAACAGAACGGCCAGCGCAGACACCTGACCCTTTATCGTAGCCAGCGCCAAACGCTGATCGACACCCATTTGAAGGAAGGACAGCACTCGGGAAACCGAGTACGTGCGGGGTGAAAACCCCCAAATAGGCCTTCCAAGTACGGTAATAAACCTCCCCTGAGGAAGACTTCCTCGCGTTGATCAAGGTATGAACGACCTCTGTGGAGAGACCCTTCTCCTTCAGGACCTCGGTCTCAACAGCCAGGCCGTCAAAGCCAGCGACTGTAAAGCAGGATGGTATATCGGTCCTTGAGACAGGAGATCGTCTCGAAGAGGCAGACGCCATGGGGCGTCGACCGCCAGATTCACGAGGTCTGCGTACCAGGACCGGCGAGGCCAGTCCGGTGCCACAAGAATCACCGTGCTGCCTTCCAAGTGTAACCTGCGAAGGAACCTGGACAGCAACTGAATCGGTGGAAACGCGTACATCAGCCTGTACTGATGCCACGGGGCCACTAACGCGTCCGACGCGTCTGCCTGAGGGTCGCGCGTCCTTGCCACGAACCTTCTCACCTTGTTGTTGAGACGAGACGCGAACAGGTCCACATCTGGAAGACCCCACTTCGCGCACAACATCTGGAAGACAGCCGGGTGGAGAGACCATTCCCCCTGATCCAGGGTCTGGCGACTCAGATAGTCCGCCTGCCAGTTCTCCACCCCCGGAATGTGAACCGCCGTTATTGCCGGGACATGAGTCTCAGCCCAAGACAGAATGTCGGCCACTTCTCGAGCCGCTCGGGCACTCCTGGTGCCCCCTTGGTGGTTGATGTAGGCCACCGCCGTGGCATTGTCCGTCTGCACCCGAACCGGGCAGCCCTGCAGCCGGTCCGTCCAGCGATGAAGACAGAGATTTATCGCACGCAATTCCAGAATGTTGATCGGAAGGGAGGACTCCCCCTCCGACCAAGTCCCCTGGGCGGACAGAACACCCAGAACACCACCCCAGCCCGACAGGCTGGCATCCGTGGTGATCACCGTCCATGAGATAGGACGAAACGACTTGCCCCCGGACACCATCGGGGACTGGAGCCACCACAGAAGGTCTCTTCTGGTGCGATGACTCAACGAGATTTGAAGATCCAGAGATTGAGGTCGCCCGTCCCACATGGACAGGATCTCCGCTTGGAGACCCCGCGTGTGAAACTGGGCGAAGGGAATCGCCTCGAAGGCCGAGACCATCAATCCCAGACATCTCATGCACGTCCGCAGAGACGAGTGCGGAACGTCCCTGAGGGACCTGACTTCCTCCTGAAGAGTTCTGAGTTTGTCTTCCGGCAGGAAGATCTTCGCCTGCACCGAGTCCAGAATCATTCCCAGGTAGGGAAGGCGAACCGACGGACTCAGTGTCGACTTTGGAAAATTTATCGTCCAACCAAACTCCTGCAGAGTTTGCATCGTGACAGACAGGTCCATCTCCAGACCCTGGCTGGTCGCAGACCGAACCAGAATGTCGTCCAGATACCCCAGGACAGAAATGCCCTGGGCCCTCAATAATGCCAGAACCGGTGCAAGCACCTTGGTGAAGACCCGCGGAGCCGAGGCGAGGCCAAAAGGCAACGCCATGAACTGGTAGTGATCCTCCGCAATGGCAAATCGAAGGTACCTCTGGTGACCCTCGAAAATGGGGATGTGAAGATACGCATCCTTCAAATCGATGGAGGCCATGAATTTCCCCGGAACCAGGGCAGCCACCACCGACCGCAGGGATTCCATGCGGAACTTGCGAACCCGCACAGAGCGGTTCAGAGCCTTCAAGTCCAGAATTGGACGAACCTTGCCCTCCTTCCTGGGCACGGTGAACAGATTGGAATAAAACCCCCGAAATCTGTCCCGATGAGGCACCGGAACTACCACTCCCTGAGCCCTCAGGTCCCTCACCGCCAGGTGCAGGTCCCGTAAATGCTCTGGAGACAGTTGAAGATTTGAGAGAAAAAATCTGCTCTCCGGCCGAGAGAGAAACTCGATCTTGTAACCAGATCGAACGATCTCCTGAACCCATCTGTCCCGCACGCGGGCCAACCAGGGCTGAAGAAAACCGAGCAGGCATCCCCCCACCCCAAAACTGGGTGAGGGCGCCCCTTCAGGCCGCACTGTTATGGGCTGCGGATCCGGATTGACCGGACTTCTGTTTACCAGACCAGGGCTTCTTCTGAGAGCCTTGACCTATGAACGGTTTGCCCTTGTAGTGCGACCGAAAGGCACGAAAGGACCCCTGAGGGGGCCGAAAATTAGCATGCTTCTTCCCAGAAGCCCCCTTAGCCTTGGGGAAATGGGGCAAGAGAGTGCTCTTACCTCCGGTGATCCCCTTAATCAACACATCCAAGGACTCCCCAAAAAGGCGAGACCCATCATAAGGCAGATTGGCTAAGGTCTTACGTGAAGATTGGTCCACCGACCAACATTTCAACCAAACCAGGCGGCGAGACAACACCGCCACACTGTGCACACGTGCAGCCAACGGGACTAGGTCCAAGTCCGCATCACACAGATACATGACACCCTGGTGGATTTGATCCACCATATCCAGGGTCGCTGGCGAGGCCGAATCGGCCACTAGGACGCGCCTAAGCATCTGCGTCCAACTTGCGACCGCCTGGGCCGCCATGAGAGAGGCAAACAGAGCCTTAAGCATAAAACCCGTAACAGAATAAGTATGACGGGCAAGAGACTCCAATCTCCTATCCGTGGCATCACGGAACACAGGGGAATCCTCTGCAGGAATCGCAGTGGATTTGTTTAAAACCGCAATTGCGTGATCCACTGGGGGTGGCACACACCACCTTTCATCAGTGGAAGGCGAGAAAGGATAACGCAGCCTGAACCTACTTGGTACAGCAAAAGGTTTGCGCAGATTGCGCCATTGTTCCTTAACAGCGCGCTGAAAATCATCATTGCAGGGAAAAACCTGCGGCGTCCTGCGTTTTCTCTGCGTCCCATAAGCCGCCAAGGCAGCGGGGGGACACACTTCATCCTGCAAACGCAGCGTTTGTTTTATGGAAGCAATCAATTCATCCATGATTGCAAGCTCTTTAGGCGAGCCAGGGGGAGAATTATCAACCCCTTCAACTTCAGCCTCCACCTCAGACCCCACTAGATCCAGGGAGGAGCGGGACCCCGATAAGGAGGCCCCCGCCATAACAGCCCCATCACCTTCACCCTCAGAATCAGAGGAAAGAGAAACTCTGGGTCTTTTAGTAGATTGAGCAGCCACCAGCATCTGCACCTGAGCAGCAAGGCCAGCCACAAAAGTGGCTAAATCCCCCCCTGGGGGGGAAACAGCGGTCCCCTGGCTTTCCACCAAGGCGGTAGGAAATTTGCCCTCCTGAGAATCCATTGCCCCTATTACAAATGCCGGATAATAAAGGGTTAACTGCCCCTTTAACAAGCGCGGCGAGCGCAGCCCACCGCACCACACACAAGCACAATGAGACCCCCACAGGGACAATAAAACTGACACAGGCAATGGATAAGAAGGATATAACCTGAGGAGACCCTCGCCGCTGCTTCTGCCTCGATCGGTGTTCCTGGAGAAGAGGAAGTGATGCTGCCAGGGCGCTCTATGAAAGCCTATGGGAGGCTACAAGAAAATGGCCGCCATGCATGTAGAACATGCGGCCGGAGCGAGTGTAGGCAAAATGGCGCCGTTTGGCGCCGAAACCGCCGCTCCACAGTACAGTAAAGCACACATGTCATCCATGTATAAAAAAACATGTCAGATCGCCGCAGCGATCGCTGTATAGTGCCCAAACATGCCCAAAACATGCCCCACAGCACACAGCTTCTCACACTGACAAGGCTGACACACACAGTGTCACACAGCTCCCCCCCCTTGCAGCCCACAGCATGCAGCCGAGTGATAGGGAGACAAACAGTGTGAACAGAGGCAGGTTACACAGTCCCAGACTGACACCCCCCCAGACAGACAGGTCCCCACATAGATACACTTACCTCACAATGGCGTGGGGGACCCGCACAGGCGAACAAGCCGCTGCACATGAGGCAGGGAGAGTCGCATACAAGACGCACAGAATGGGGGTTAAGAAACCGCACAGCGTCCAGTGAGGTAGCCACCTCACCAATCATCCCTGCACCGAACAGGGATGGGTCGTTCACTGTGCCAGGAGCGTTACCTGGCTGAACGCTCGATGGCAGGCTGGGAAGCCACTGACCCACGACCTGCGACCAGGGGGATCAGCCCGAGACCCAGCCCGCATGATCCTCTTCATCCGAAGAACTAACGCTGACAAAAAGAACAGCTAAGTAAAGGTAGAGAGAAAACTCAAACAAAAAATCAAAAAAGAAGAAAGAGTCTGGGGCACAAAGCCCCAGCACAGAGAGAGCCAGCCACTCCTGACAAGCTAGACATTGAAACTGAGATATGGTTGCAGGAAGTAGGAGGGTATTGACTGAGGGGACCACCCCTTGAGGGTGGGATATGTTAAAAGCTTTAATGTTAACATATTCTGTTGCCTAGCTACTCCTTCGGAGCAAAGTCTAATACCCCCATATGTGACGAATATGAAGAGGCGGCGACTGTCGGAGGACGTAAGAGAAACTGAAATTTTTTTCAATAAAATCAAATAAAAAGGAAGATAGGCTGAGACCGAAGCCCCAGCACAGGGAAAGCCTAACTACTCCTATGCTAGGCAAATTAAAACTGAGTTGGGAGTGGACACTGCAGGGGGGTATTGACCAGATGGGACAGCCCCCAGGGGTGTATACATGCAAATGCCTTTTGTTTTAACTAAGTCTATATGCCTAGCTACTCCTGCGGAGCAGATGACAATACTCAATAGTGATGACTTAGAGGAGGCGGCGACTGTCGGAGGATGTAAGAGAAAAAACATACTATATAGACGGATTAAAAAACATACTATATATATATATATATATATATATGACGGATTAAAAAAATGTTTGCTGTGGGGAACGGGTGTTTTTTGCTTCAATAAATATTTGGCAGAATTACGCTGTGTCCCCTTATGCTTGCATTCACATGTCAAATTGAACGATAAGGATAAAGCTTCATATTAAAGAGCCAGACGGTTGGTGCAAATGGTCTTGGTGGAGGAGCCAGCGTTGACATTTTAAGGCCTGTTTTTATCCGAGATTTGGTGAGTTTCCAATCTTATGGGTGATCACGGCTTGCTGGTGGTGGTACACGGACATTCCTACTAGCCGCACACTCTTCCATGTTACTAGTTGCACGGGTACTTGGGACTGTACTTTGGCCGAAAGCTTATATATACACATCAGCAGGAGTTTTTGACCACTGACGGACATTTTATAGTTTTATATTATTTATTGTTCGTTGATTACCATTCCTAGCCATGATGTTTTAGACCAATTCTTATTATTTATGATATTTATTCTGTAGCGATGCTAGTGTCGCAAATTAGTTTATGCAATCTATATTTGTTGCACCCTCCTTTGGATTATAAATATGCACTGCTACTATAAAGATGACACTGGCAGGGAAGGGGTTAACACTGTTGGTGATCAAGGGGTTAAATGTATGCCTCATGCTTACTGACGTGTGTGGGGGAATGCCTACACTTGTCCCCCCGTTAAACGTGCTTTGGGTGAACAGGTCCTTCTGTCTGTCCTCCGTAAAAAGAGGTATACCTTCTTTCCCCTTTGACAGTCGAGCCGAAGCACACAGACCGGACAGCAGGAAAGAACTCAGTAAGGACAGCAGGGAAGCATTCTGATAGGCATTTACTATGAATATCATAATAAACAGACCTTTCTACTAATCCCATAGAAAACTAAAACTAGCCTTCTCTTTACAAGTGAGTTGTAGGACTGTCTAAACAGGTTCTTTTTAACCCATTGCACAGAGTACTGCAGGTTACAACAAGATCTCAGGGTATTCCAACCACTAATGCTCAAGAGTTCCAGATTTTATGTTCTGGTGGGTGGGTATAATGTTCTGGTGGGTGGGTATAATGTTCTGGTGGGTGCCCCCCTCCACTCCAGCGAGTTTCAGCCAGGGGAGCCCATGGCTTTCTGCCGAACCTGGCTCACAGGGTACCTTTTCGACTCCTACGAGTCTGCAGGTAAGTCTTTGTGCTGCATTTCTTTTGGTAGGAAGAAACACAATCTAAACTGGGGCTATAGGGGAAGGTGGGGCCTTTTAAATGTGCTTAATTGATTGTGTTTCCGGTAGGGAGGAGCCTATCATCTCATGTTGGGACATCCTGGAAAGGAGAGAAAATAGGTTTGAGCATGGAACCCGCCACCATGTAGGCATGGCGGGCAAGAGCCTCCAACCTCCTGTCCGTAGGATCCCAGAGAACCAGGGTATCCTCAGTGGGAACCAAAGTAGCCTTGTTCAACACGGCCACCATGTGATCCACCTGGGGGGCCACACACCAGCGCAAATCTGTAGAAGGCACAAAGGGGTAGAGCAGTTGAAACCATTTAGGCACCGTGAAAGTGCACCATTGTTCATTCACTGTGTGATGAAAGTCAGCGGGGCAGGGAAAAACCTGCGCCGACTTGCGGGTCCTATGTGTACCAAAGGAGGACACAATGCCCGGAGGATTGGGCTCATCCTCTAAATGCAGTGTTTCTTTTACAGAAGAAATCAACGCATCCATAGCTGAGCATTCTTCAGGCCACCCCGGGGGAGAATCATCTACCTCCTCCACCTCCGCCTCAGACCCCAGCGGGTCCAGGGACAAGCGAGACCCTGAAAAGGGCACGCCAGCCACATCACCATCTGAATCAGAGGAGAAAGATAATCTAGGCCCTTTTCCAGCAGCTCGTTCAGCCATCAGCACCTCCATTTTGGACACTAAAGTCGCCACCAACAGCGGCCAAATTAGGTATAACAGGGGGGCGCAGCAGACTGGGGTCCCCCACCAAGGCTAGGGGGAATTTTCTGTCCTGAGAATGGATTGCAGGAAAAAAACATAAAAAAGTACTGGCCCTTTAAGAGCGCTGCGGACCGCGCAGCCCATCGCTATATATACTGTGAACACAGACCCCCCCAAAAAGGGACAAAAACTGAGCCAGGAGGGATAAACAGAGAAATATGGAAGAGACAGTCTGAGGAGCCCCACAGTGTTACCACACCGATCGCTGCTCCAGAGGAAAAGGAAGGGAGGTCACCAGAGGCTGAACTATATGCTACAAGGCTAAGGCAAAATGGCTGCCAATAGAAAGCAATGGGAGGCTTCGGCAAGATGGCACCCTGATCACCTCACACCAGTCATATGATGGCGCTGTACTGTACTGGTGACACCCTGATCACCCCACTCCAGTCATATGATGGCTCTGTACTGTACTGGTGACACCCCGATCAACCCACACCAGTCATATGATGGCACTGTACTGTACTGGTGACACCCTGATCACATCACACCAGTCATATGATGGCTCTGTACTGTACTGGTGACACCCCGATCACCCCACACCAGTCATATGATGGCACTGTACTGTACTGGTGACACCCTGATCACCTCACACCAGTCATATGATGGCACTGTACTGTACTGGTGACACCCTGATCACCCCACACCAGTCATATGATGGCACTGTACTGTACTGGTGACACCCTGATCACCTCACACCAGTCACATGATGGTGCTGTACTGGTGACACCCTGATCACCCCACTCCAGTCATATGATGGCTCTGTACTGTACTGGTGACACCCTGATCACCTCACACCAGTCATATGATGGCACTGTACTGTACTGGTGACACCCTGATCACTCACACCAGTCATATGATGGCACTGTACTGTACTGGTGACACCCTGATCACCTCACACCAGTCACATAATGGCGCTGTACTGGTGACACCCTGATCACCCCACTCCAGTCATATGATGGCTCTGTACTGTACTGGTGACACCCCGATCACCTCACACCAGTCATATGATGGCACTGTACTGTACTGGTGACACCCTGATCACCTCACACCAGTCATATGATGGCACTGTACTGTACTGGTGACACCCTGATCACCCCACTCCAGTCATATGATGGCACTGTACTGTACTGGTGACACCCTGATCACCTCACACCAGTCATATGATGGCACTGCACTGTACTGGTGACACCCTGATCACCCCACACCAGTCATATGATGGCTCTGTACTTTACTGGTGACATTCTGATCACCTCACACCAGTCATATGATGGCACTATACTAGTGATACCCTGATCACCTTACACCAGTCATATGATGGCACTGTACTGTACTGGTGACACCCTGATCACCCCACACCAGTCATATGATGGCACTGTACTGTACTGGTGACACCCTGATCACCTCACACCAGTCATATGATGGCACTGTACTGGTGACACCCTGATCACATCACACCAGTCATATGATGGCTCTGTACTGTACTGGTGACACCCCGATCACCCCACACCAGTCATATGATGGCACTGTACTGTACTGGTGACACCCTGATCACCTCACACCAGTCACATGATGGTGCTGTACTGGTGACACCCTGATCACCCCACTCCAGTCATATGATGGCTCTGTACTGTACTGGTGACACCCTGATCACCCCACACCAGTCATATGACGGCCCTGTACTGTACTGGTGACACCCTGATCACCCCACACCAGTCATATGATGACACTGTACAGTACTGGTGATACCCTGATCACCCCACACCAGTCACATGATGGCGCTGTACTGTACTGGTGACACCATGATCACCCCACACCAGTCACATGCGCTGTACTGTACTGGTGATACCCTGATCACCCAACACCAGTCATATGATGGCTCTGTACTATACTGGTGACACCCTGATCACCCCACACCAGTCATATGATGGCGCTGTACTGTACTGGTGTCACCCTGATCACCGCACACCAGTCATATGATGGCACTGTACTGTACTGGTGATACCCTGATCACCTCACACCAGTCATATGATGGCGCTGTACTGTACTGGTGACACACACCAGTCATATGATGGCACTGTACTGGTGACACCCTGATCACCCCACACCAGTCATATGATGACACTGTACAGTACTGGTGATACCCTGATCACCCCACACCAGTCACATGATGGCGCTGTACTGTACTGGTGACACCATGATCACCCCACACCAGTCACATGCGCTGTACTGTACTGGTGATACCCTGATCACCCAACACCAGTCATATGATGGCTCTGTACTATACTGGTGACACCCTGATCACCCCACACCAGTCATATGATGGCGCTGTACTGTACTGGTGTCACCCTGATCACCGCACACCAGTCATATGATGGCACTGTACTGTACTGGTGATACCCTGATCACCCCACACCAGTCATATGACGGCCCTGTACTGTACTGGTGACACCCTGATCACCCCACACCAGTCATATGATGACACTGTACAGTACTGGTGATACCCTGATCACCCCACACCAGTCACATGATGGCGCTGTACTGTACTGGTGACACCATGATCACCCCACACCAGTCACATGCGCTGTACTGTACTGGTGATACCCTGATCACCCAACACCAGTCATATGATGGCTCTGTACTATACTGGTGACACCCTGATCACCTCACACCAGTCATATGATGGCACTGTACTGTACTGGTGACACCCTGATCACCTCACACCAGTCATATGATGGCACTGTACTGTACTGGTGATACCCTGATCACCCCACACCAGTCATATGATGGCGCTGTACTGTACTGGTGACACCCTGATCACCTCACACCAGTCATATGATGGCGCTGTACTGTACTGGTGACACCCTGATCACCTCACACCAGTCATATGATGGCACTGTACTGTACTGGTGACACCCTGATCACCTCACACCAGTCATATGATGGCACTGTACTGTACTGGTGATACCCTGATCACCCCACACCAGTCATATGATGGCGCTGTACTGTACTGGTGACACCCTGATCACCTCACACCAGTCATATGATGGCACTGTACTGTACTGGTGATACCCTGATCACCTCACACCAGTCATATGATGGCGCTGTACTGTACTGGTGACACCCTGATCACCTCACACCAGTCATATGATGGCGCTTACTCCGCACTCATTTGGGACTTGCCTCCATCCCCCGGGTGCCCCCAAAGCCATACATAGACCTCCTAATCTTCACAAAAAAGGACCCCAGTGTACTCATATCCCTCAGCAAGCTGTGCCGACTGCCATCTTGGCTGCACAGGGGGACACAGATCCACAGCAGACTGCAACTCTCTCACCTTGTTCAGCAATCCCCCCTTGCATAGAACTCTTTGTAGCTGCTCTACAGCATTAGGCAGGGAGAAGTTGGGACTCTGGGGGATTCTTCTACCTCCTACCACCACTGTGAGTCCTGACTCTGCCTAATCCACACTCCACACTGTCAGTGTCTTCTGCACTCCACCCAGTTAAATATCGCGATATATATCATTGAAAAACGAATATCGCAATGTACTATTTTTCCAAATATCCTGCAGCCCTAGTACTGAACACAAATCTAAAAAAATTACTGGCTTCACACCTCCCCTATAGCCAGTCGAACACACCTTATAAAAGTACAAACCTTCAACCTCCATATAGAGGGTCCAACACACACCATATAAAATAGCCTCCAACCTCCCCTATAGCCAGACCAACACATGCCTAGTAAAATACAAACCTTCAACCCCCATATGGAGGGTCAAACACACACCTAAAAAATTACTGGCCTCCAAACCTCCCCTATAACCAGTCCGACACACGCCTAATAAAAGTTCAAACATTCAACCTCCATATAGAGGGTCTAAGACACCTAAAAAGAAAAATACTGGCCTCCAACCTCCCCTATAGCCAGTCCAACACATGCCTAAGTACAAACCTTCAACCTACATTTAGAGGGTCCAACACACACCTAAAATAGAAATATATTGGCCTCCAACCTCCCCTATAGCCAGTCCAACACACGCCTAATAAAAGTACAAGCCTTCAACCGCCAAATAGTGGGTCCAACACACATCTAAAATAAAAAAAATACTGGTCTCCAACCTTCACTATAGCCAGTCCAACACATGCCTAAGTACAAACCTTCAACCTACATTTAGAGGGTCCAACACACATCTAAAATAAAAAAAGTACTGGCCTCCAACCTTCACTATAGCCAGTCCAACACACACCTAATAAAAGTACAAACCTTCAGCCTTCATATAGAGGGTCCAACACACACCTAAGAAAAAAACTGGCTTCCAACCTCCCCTATAGCCAGTCCAACACACGCCTAAGAAAAATACAAATCTTCAACCTCCATATAGAGTGTCGAACACACACCTAAAAAAAATAAAAAATTACTGGCCTCCAACCTCCCCTATAGCCAGTCCAACACACGCCTAATAAAAGTACAAACCTTCAACTTACATATAGATAGAGGATCCAATACACACCTAAAAGAAAAAAATACTGCCCTCTAACCCCCCTTGTATCCAGTCCAACACATGCCTAAGTACAAACCTTCAACTCCCTTATAGAGGGTCCAACACACACCTAAAATAAGAAAAATACTGGCCTCCAACCTCCCTTATCGCTAGTCCAACACAAGCCTAATAAAAGTACAAACCTTCAACCTCCATATAACAGGGTCCAACACACAACTAAAATAAAAAAACTGGCCCATTCCTGGCAATGCTCATCAAACGCATAAACATAAAATATTCTGGACATGATTCCAATAGCTCATAACGCTGTCCAGCGATGTAAATTATTGATAACGTCGTCTAGCGATGTAAATTGTTGAGAACGCCGCCCAGCGATGTCAATTATTGATAACGCCGTCCAGCAATGTAAATTATTGATAACGCCCTATAGCGATGTAAATTATTGATAACGCCCCTATAGCGATGTAAATTATAGATAACGCCGTCCAGCGATGTAAATTATTGATAACTCCGTAAAGCAATGTAAATTGTTAATAACGCTGCCCAGCGCTGAAAATTGTTTATAACGCCGTCCAGCTTTGCCAATTACCGGTAATGCCGTCCAGGGATGTAAATTGCTGATAAGCCTTCCAGTGAGGTCAATTTTTCATTCCGTCCAGCGATGTAAATTGTTGATAATGCCGTCCAGCGATGCCAAGTATTGATAACGCTGTCCAGCGTGTAAATTTTTCATAATGCCATCCATTGATGGCAATTGTTGATAATGCCATCCAGCGATGTAAATTTCTAATAATGCTGTCCAGCGATGCCAATTATTGATAACACCATCAAGCGATAAAAACAATTAACGATGTCCAGCGATGCCAATTATTGATAACGCCGTCTAGCAATGCCAATTGCTTATAACACCGTCCAGGGATGTAAATTGTTGATGACTATGTCCAGCGATGTAAATTGTTGATAATGCCATCCAGCGATGTAAATTGCTGATGATTCCATCCAGCGATGTAAATTGCTGAAAGCAGTCCAGCGATGAAAATTGCTGATAACGCCGCTCAGCAATGTAAATTGTTGAGAACGCCATCCACCGATGTAAACTGCTGATAATGTCATCCAGCGATGCCAATTATTAATATTGCCATCCAGCGATAAAAAATGTTGATAACGCCGTCCAGTAATGTAAATTGTTGATAACACCGTCCAGCAAAGAAAATTATTGATAACGCCATCCAGCGATGCCTATTATTGTTAATGCCATCCAGCGATATAAATTGTTAATAATGCTGACCAGCGATGTAAATTGTTGATAACGCTGTCCAGCGATGTAAATTGTTGATAAAGCTGTCCAGCGATGTAAATTGTTGATAACGCTGACCAGCGATGCCAATTATTGATAATGCCATCCAGCAATATAAATTGTTAATAATGCTGTCCAGCAATGACGCCAACCAGCTATGATAATTATCAGTAACACCGTCCAGTGATGTAAATTGCTGATAAGCCGTCCAGTGAGGTAAATTGCTAATATTGCTATCCAGCAATGCCAATTATTGCAATGTAAATTGCTGATAATGCCGTCCAGCGATTTCAATTAATGATAATGCCGTCCAGCGATGTAAAATGTTGATAACGCCGCCCAGCGATGTAAATTGTTGATAACGCTGTCCAGCGATGTAAATTGTTGATAACGCCGGCCAGCGATGTAAATTGTTGATAACGCCGTCCAGCGATGTAAATTTTTGATAACGCCGTCCAGCGATGTAAATTGTTGATAACGCCGTTCAGCGATGTAAATTGTTGATAACGCTGACCAGCGATGCCAATTATTGATAATGCCATCCAGCGATAAAAATTGTTGATAAAGCTGCCCAGCGATGTAAATTGTTGATAGCGCCGCCCAGCAAAGTAAATTATTGATAATGCCATCCAGCGATGCCAACTATTGATAATGCCATCCAGCAATATAAATTGTTAATAATGCTGTACAGCAATGAAAGTTGCTTATAACGCCATCCAGCTATGCCAATTATCAGTAACACCGTCCAGTGATGTAAATTGCTGATAAGCCGTCCAGTGAGGTAAATTTTTAATAACTCCGCCCAGCGATGTGAATTGTTGATAACGCTGTCCAGTGATGCCATGTATTGATAACGCTGTCCAGTGATGTAAATTTTTCATAACGCCATCCATTGATGGCAATTGTTGATAACGCCATCCAGCGATGTAAATTGCTAATAATGCTGTCCAGCAATGCCAATTATTAATAACGCCGTCCAGCGATATTAATTGTTTTTAACGACGTCCAGCAATGCCAATTATTGATAACGCCGTCCAGCGATGTAAATTATTGATAACAACCTCCAGTGATTTAAATTGCTGATAACGCCGCCCAGCGATGTCAATTGTTAAAAATGCTGTCAAGCAATGCCAATAATTTATATCGCCATCCAGCAATGTAAATTGTTGATAACGCCATCCAGCGATGTAAATTGTTGATAACGCCGTCCAGCAATGGCAATTATTGATAACGTCGTCCAGCAATGCCAATTGCTGATAACACCGTTCAGCAATGTAAATTGCTGATAACGCCGTCCAGCGATGTAAATTGTTGATAACGCGGTCCAGCAATGTAAATTGTTGATAACGCGGTCCAGCGATGTAAATTGTTGATAACGCGGTCCAGCGATGTAAATTGTTGATAACGCGGTCCAGCGATGTAAAATGTTGATAACGCCCACCAGCGATGCCAATTGTAGATAACGCCATCCAGGAATTTAAAATGATGGGCATCAAACGCATAAACATGAAATATTCCCAACAATGGGCATCAAACGCATAAACATGAAATATTCCTAACAATGGGCATCAAATGAATAAACATGAAATATTCTAATGCTTTAATGTTCTGGTGGGTCGGTATAAGGTTCTAGTGGGTCGGTATAAGGTTTTTGTGCATGGTTATAATTTTCTGGTGGGTGGTATAATGTTCTGCTAGGTGGTATAATGATTTGGTGGCTGGGTATAATGTTCTGGTGGGTGATATAATGTTCTGGTGGGTGGGTATAATGTTCTGGTGAGTGGGTATAATGTTCTGGTGAGTGGGTATAATGTTCTCGTAAGTGGTATAATGTTCTGGTGGGTGGGTATAATTTTTGGTGGGTTGGTATAATATTCTGGTGGGTGGTATATTGATATGGTGTGTGGGTATAATGTTCTGGAGAGTGATATAATGTACTGGTGAGTGGGTATGCTCTGGTGGATGGGTATAATAATTTGGTGTGTGGGGATGTTCTGGTGGGTGGGTGGGTGGGTAGAATGTTCTGGTGGGTGGCATAATGTTCTGGTGGGTGGTGATAATATTCTGGTGTTCTGTATATAGATGGATTAAAAAAACAAACATACTATATATATGGATTAAAAAACATACTATATATATGGATTTAAAAAAAAAAAAAACATACTAATATATATTATATATATATATATATATATATATATATATATATATATATATATATATATATATATATATATAATATAGATGGATTAAAAGACATACTGTATATATATTGATTAAAAAAAAACTATATATATGGATAAAAAACAAACTATATATATGGATAAAAAAACAAACTATATATATGGTTTAAAAAACATACTATATATATGGATTAACAAACATACTATATATAGATGGATTTAAAAAAACAAACATACTATATATAGAGGGATTAAAAAACATACTATATATATATATATATATATTGATTAAATATACTATATACGTGGAATAAAAAAAACATACTATAAATATGGATTTAAAAAAAAACATACTTACATTTTATATATATATATAAAAAATATAGATGGATTAAAAAACAAACATACTATATATATGGATTAAAAACAAACATACTATATATCTATACATTAAAAAAACATACTATAAATATGGATTTAAAAAAAAACATACTAATATATATTATATATATATATATATAAAATATAGATGGATTAAAAGACACTGTATATATATGGATTAAAAAAAAAACTATATATATGGATAAAAAAACAAACTATATATATGGTTTAAAAAAGATACTATATAGATGGATTTAAAAAAACAAACATACTATATATAGAGGGATTAAAAAACATACTATATATATATTGATTAAATATACTATATATATGGATTAAAAAAAAACATACTATATATATGGATTAAAAAAACATACTATATATATATGGATTAAAAAAACATACTATATATATATGGATTAAAAAAACATACTATATATATATATATGGATTAAAAAAACATACTACATATATGGATTAAAAACACATACTATATATGGATTAAAAAAAACATACTACATCTATAGATTAAAAAAAACATACTATATATATGGATTAAAAAAATAATACTATATGTATGGATTAAAAAAAATAATACTTTATGTATGGATTAAAAAAACAATACTATATATATGGATTAAAAAAAGTGGTTGATCCTCACTCCCAGGAGGTCGGCTTGGCATTTGGAGAAATTGGATCTGGGAATTAGATCTGTTCCAAGATTGCCATACCAAGCCGGCCAGGAAGAAGCTTGGGAACTTGAGCATTTCCTAACGCCTGCACTTGTCCCCCCCGTTAAACGTGCTTTGGGCGAACAGGTCCTTCTGTCTGTCATCCGTAAAAAGAGGTATACCTTCTTTCCCCTTTGACAGTTGAGCCGAAGCACACAGACGGGACAGCAGGAAAGAACTCAGCAAGGACAGCAGGGAAGCATTTTGATAGGCATTTACTATGAATGTCATAGTAAACAGGCCTCTCTACTAATCCCATAGAAAACTAAAACTAGCCTTCTCTTTACAAGTGAGTTGTAGGACTGTCTAAACAGGTTCTTTTTAACCCATTGCACAGAGTACTGCAGGTTACAACAAGATGGCAGTGTATTCCCACCCACCCATACTCAGAGTTACCTCGTATATCCGCAGCAACCTTTCTGATCAACCCCCTATAATGGAACACTGAGGGAGAGGAGCGGCAAAATCGCATACTAGCACATTATGATAGGCTTACCTTAAATATCCACTGACAGGAATTCCATCGTCACTTGGTTTTCTTTCCAGGTTCACAGGCTCTGGTCACTTGAATGGCGACAATCCAGCAAAAGCGGTTGGTCCTCGCCTAGAGGAGGTCGGCTTGGCATTTGGAGAAATGCTGGGAAATAGATCTGTCCCAAGATTGCCATACCAAGCCCGCCAGGAAGAAGCTTGGGAACCCAAGATTGTTGATAATGCTGTCCAGCGAAGCCAATTGTTGATAACGTCGTCCAGCAATGTAAATTATTGATAATTCCCTCCAGCAATGTAAATTCTTGATAACGCCATCCAGGAATGCAATTTATTGAAAACGCCGTCTAGAGATGGAAATTGCTGATAATGTCGTCCAGCGATGTAAATTATTGATAACGCCATCCAGCGATTTAATATTTTGATAACGCCGTCCAGCAATGTGAAATGTTGATAACGCTGTCCAGCAATGCCAATTATTGATAACGCCATCCAGAAATTTAAAATGATGGGCATCAAACGCATAAACATGAAATATTCCTAACAATGGGTATCAAATGCATAAACATAAAATATTCGACAATGGGCATCAAACTCATAAATATGAAATATTCTAATGTTATGATGTTCTGGTGGGTCGGTATAAGGTTCTGGTGTATGGTTATAAAGTTCTGGTGGGTGGGTATAATGTTCTGGTGTATGGTTATAAAGTTCTGGTGGGTGGATATAATGTTCTGGTGGGTGGGTAAAATGTTCTGGTGGGTGGGTAAAATGTTCTGGTGGGTGCCAGAACAACAACCTTATAGAATTTGGAAAAAAAGGTGTGCACCGACGACCAAGTCGCAGCCTTGCACACCTGGGTCACCGAGACCTGATGCTGGTAGGCCCAGGACGTACTCATTGATCTGGTAGAGTGAGCCTTAACAGGGAAGGGTGGAACCCATTCCTTCAAAGCATAAGCCTGGACAATCGTCTGTCTGATCCATTTGGCAATGGGCGCCGCAGACGCAGCCATGCCCTTCCGAGGTCCCTCAGGAAGGACAAAAAAAGGCAATCCGATTTCCGAAAGGATTCAGTGGACGACAGGCAAACCCTGATCGCCCTGACAACATCCAAGGAATGCAACACACCCTCCTTAGAATGCTTGGGCTTTGCACAGAGCGAAGGCAAAACAATGTCCTCATTAAGGTGGAAGTCAGACACCACCTTAGGGAGAAATGACGAGTTAGGTCGCAAGACCACCTTATCTTTATGAACCACCAGGTAAGGAGAGCGGCAAGACAATGCCGCCAACTCCGACACCCTGTGAGCCGAAGTGATCGCCACTAAAAAGGCAACCTTCTTAGACAGCAGAGTCAACGATATCTTCAGGATGTGTTCAAAGGGAGAACACTGTAACGCAGACAGAACCAAGTTCAAGTCCCATGGAGGTAAAGGCTCCCTCCGGGGAGGGGCCAAATGTCGCACACCTTGAATGAAGGTGCGAATTAAGGAATGAGACGCCACAGGGCAGCGAAGGAACCTGGATAACAACTGCATCTGAGGAAACGCAATACAACTTGTATTGCGCCGTGCAATAAAAAAAAAAACGATTTAGGGGACAAAAGTTAATTGCGGCCCTGTCCACATATGTTACAGTGAGATACACCTGTTGCGTACTGTTGTATTGCGCCGTGCAATAACATACTAATATATATATATGGATTTGAAAAAAAAACATACTATATATATATATATTAAAAAACAATACTATACAAGTCATCACTATTGGGTATTGTCATCTGCTCCGCAGGAGTAGCTAGGCATATAGACTTAGTTAAAACAAAAGGCATTTGCATGTATACACCCCTGGGGGCTGTCCCATCTGGTCAATACCCCCCTGCAGTGTCCACTCCCAACTCAGTTTGGTAGCATAGCAGTAAGAACAAGAACCCCATAGAGAGGCGGGGGCGGCGACTGTCGGAGGACTCAAAGAAAGGAATTTTACAGGTAAGATTTTACAAAAATTCCGTTTTCTCTTACGTCCTCCGACAGTCGCCGCCTCCTCTAAGTCATCACTATTGGGATGTCCCAAAGCAGTATAGACATGAGGGGTGGGATACGCAACGGTAGAAGAGGCAACGCCGTACCCATAACAGAGAAAGGAACCTTACAAACACTGTAAGGGAACCCACTGGGCAACAGAAAAATAACAATGCTCAACAGGAGCAACCGCCCAGAACAGCAAACACCAACAGCCAGGGACCCATAAAAAAACAAGGGTCCTTCATGGCACTGCCGCACTGAGAACTTTGCGGCCAAAGGAAGCATCAGCTGATGCCTGAATGTCTACTTTGTAGAACTTGGAAAAAGTGTACACCGACGACCAAGTCGCAGCCTTGCACACCTGGGCCACCGAGGCCCTGTGCCAACAAGCCCAGGACGCACTCACAGATCTAGTAGAGTGCACCTTAACAGGGAAGGGTGGAACCCGTTCCTTCAAAGCATAAGCCTGCTCAATGGTCTGTCTGATCCATTCGGCAATAGTTGCTGCGGATGCAGCCATGCCCTTCCGAGATCCCTCAGGAAGAACAAACAGGGAATCAGTTTTACGAAAGGATTCAGTAGACGACAGGTAAACCCTGATCGCCCGAACAACATCCAAAGAATGCAAAGCAATCTCCTTCGGATGCTTAGGCTTCGTGCAAAGCGAAGGCAGAACAATTTCCTCATTAAGGTGAAATTCAGTGACCACCTTGGGAAGAAAGGACGGAAGTGTCCTCAACACCACCTTATCCCTATGGATCACCAAGTAAGGGGAGCGGCAAGACAACGCCGTCAGCTCCGACACCCTGCGAGCCGAAGTGATCGCCACCAAAAAAGTGACCTTCTTTGACAGCAGAGGCAAAGAGATCTCCCTGATATTTTCAAAGGGAGCACGCTGTAGCACGGACAGAACCAAGTTCAAGTCCCATGGAGGTAAAGGCTCCTTCCTGGGAGGAGCCAAGTGTCGCACACCTTGAATGAAGGTGCGGACCAAAGAATTAGACGCCACCGGGCATTGGAAAAGAATAGCCAGGGCAGACACCTGACCCTTGATTGTGGCCAGTGCCAATCGCTGATCCACTCCAGACTGGAGGAAAGCCAACACTCTTGACACCGAGTACGAGCGAGGGGAAAACCCCCGGGACTCACACCAGGCGAAATAAGCCTTCCAAGTACGGTAATAGATCTTACCAGAAGAGGATTTCCTAGCCTTGATCAGCATAGGGATAACCTCAGGAGAGAGACCCTTGTCCTTCAGGACCTGGGTCTCAGCAGCCAGGCCATTAAAGCCAGCGACTGTAAAGCAGGATGGAAGATCGGTCCTTGAGACAGAAGATCTTCCCGCATGGGCAGTCGCCACGGAGGCGCCACTGCCAGGTGAACCACGTCGGCGTACCAGTCCGGCGCTATCAGAATCACCAGGTTCGGCTCCGAGGCTAGCCTGCGGAGGAACCTGGACAGCAACTGAATCGGAGGAAAGGCATACATCAGCCGATACTGATGCCAAGGGGCCACCAACGCATCTGAGGCGTCCGCCAACGAATCGCGCGTTCTTGCCACAAACCTTTCCACCTTTCGATTTAGCCGAGACGCGAACAGATCCACGTCCGGGGATCCCCACTTCGCACACAGCATTTGGAAGACCTCCGGGTGTAAGGACCATTCCCCCTGGTCCAGGGCCTGGCGACTCAGGTAGTCCGCCTGCCAATTTTCCACACCCGGAATGTGAAATGCTGAGATTGCCGGGACATGAATCTCGGCCCAAGACAGAATGTCGGACACCTCCCGGGCCGCCCGAGCACTCCTGGAGCCCCCTTGGTGGTTGATGTAAGCCACCGAGGTAGCATTGTCCGTCTGTACCCGGACAGGACAACCCCATAGACGGTCCGACCACTGTAGAAGGCAGAGCTTGATCGCTCACAATTCCAGGACGTTGATCGGAAAGGGAGGACTCCTACTCCGACCAAGTGCCCTGGGCAGACAGGGTGCCCAGGACCCCACCCCAGCCCAACAGGCTGGCATCCGTGGTGATCACCGTCCAAACCAAGGGACTAAACGACTTGCCCCTGTCACCGACGGGGACTGGAGCCACCACAGAAGGGCCAATCTTGTCTGACAACTCAAGGAGACCTGCAGATCCAGGGACTGAGCCTGTCCATCCCAGTTGGCCAGGACCTCCGCTTGGAGAGCCCGCGTATGGAACTGAGCAAAGGGTATCGCCTCAAAAGTTGATACCATTAACCCCAGGACTCGCATACAGGTCCTGAGTGATGATGCTGGAACGTCCCTGAGGGACCCGATCTTGTCCCGCAATGCTTGGAGCTTGTCCTCCGGCAGGAACACCTTCGCCTGAGCAGAGTTCAAAATCATTCCCAGGTAGGGAAGACGAACCGAAGGGGACAACGATGACTTCTGAACGTTGATGGTCCATCCGAACTCCTGAAGCATCCAGATCGTGATGGACAGATCGCGCACCAGGTCCTGACTGACACTCGATCCGACGAGGAGGTCGTCCAGATACCCCAGGATCGCAATGAACTGAGCCCTCAGTAGGCCCAGAACCGGCGCCAGAACCTTGGTAAAGACCCTGGGAGCTGAAGCGAGACCGAAAGGTAACGCCACAAACTGATAATGGTCTCCCGCGACGGCAAACCGAAGGTACCGCTGATGACCCTCGAAGATGGGGACATGCAGGTACGCATCCTTGAGGTCCATTGAAGCCAGGAACTATCCTGGGCTCAGAGAAGCCACCACCGATCGGAGAGACTCCATACGGAATTTTTCGAACGCGCACAAAGCGGTTCCGAGCTTTCAGGTCCAGGATAGGACGCACCTTGCCCTCCTTTCTGGGCACAGTGAACAGATTGGAATAAAAACTCAGAAACCTGTCCCGGTGAGGCACCGGGACGATCACCCCCTGAGCAAGGAGGTCCTGGACCGCACGGTGCAAGTCCTGCAGACGCCCCGGAGGCAAATGAAGATTCGAGGGGAAGAATCTGTCCGCTGGCCGGGAAAGAAACTCGATCTTGTATCCCGACCGAACGAATTCCTGAACCCACCTGTCCGAAATCTGGAGCAGCCAAGGTTGAAGGAAACCGCGCAAACGTCCCCCCACCCCAGAGACGGGTGAGGGCGCGCCTTCAGGCAGAAGTGGACTGGCCCGTCGTAGCGGTATTGCCTGACTTCTGCTTACCCACCCAGGGCTTCTTCTGTCCTCCCTGGGACTTGAAGGGCTTGCCCTTGGACTGGTTCTGAAAGGCACGAAAGGAACCCTGACTGGATCTAGGCGCAGAACTCCTCTTGCCCCGGAAGGGCTTGTGCTTCGGGTTCTGGGGCAGCATAGTACTCTTGCCCCCCGTGATGCCATTTACCAGGGTATCCAACGCCTCGCCAAAAAGGCGAGAGCCAGCATAAGGAAAATCAGCCACCGTTTTCCGCAAGGACTGGTCAGCCGACCAGCTCTTCAGCCATATCAGGCGTTGATTAAGCACCGCGATACTAGAGAGGCGTGCTACTAGAGGGGCCTCATTCAAGGCCACATCACACAGATACATGATTCCCTGGTGGATCTGGTCCACCATATCCAGGCGGGACACCATCAGTCACTAGGTTGCTCCTAAGCACCTTAGACCAGTCAGCAACCGCCTGCGCCACTAATACGGACGCGAAAATCGGTTTGAGCAGAGAGCCCGCCACCGTATAGGAATGGCGGGCCAAAGACTCCAAACGCCGGGCCGTAGGATCCCGGAAAACCGGGGAATCCTCCGTAGGAGCCAGGGTAGCCTTATTCAGCACTGCGACCGTGTGATCCACCTGCGGTGGCACACACCAGCGCGATACCGTAGCCGGTGCAAAGGGATAAAGCAATTTGAACCGACTAGGCACCACGAACGGACGCTTCAAAGTGCGCCACACTTCATTAACAGTATAATGAAATTCAGCGGGGCAGGGAAAAACCTGTGCTGACTTGTGGGTCCTGTGCATCCCAAAAGAGGACACAACGCCCGGAGGGCTGGGCTCATCCTCCAAATGTAAGGTGTCCTTCACAGAAATAATTAATTCATCCATGGTCGCCCGTTCCTCGGGCGACCCCGGAGAGGAGGTATCAACCCCCTCTACCTCCGCCTCCCCCTCAGACCCCTGCAGGTCCACAGATGAGCGGGACCCTGAAAAGGGCATGCTCGCAGCAGCCATATCACCATCTGAATCAGAGGAGAGGGACAATCTGGGCCTCTTACGAGCAGCACGTTCAGCCATCAACATTTTCATGTTTGACACCAAAGTCGCCACTACCGCGGCCAAATCAGGTCTCAGAGGGGGCACCGAAGAACTGGGGGCCCCCACCAGGGCTGGTGGAAATTTGCTATCCTGAGAATCCATGCTCAGGTGAGAAAAATCAGGGCAGTGCAAGAATCAGGTGCTGTCCCTTTAAAAGCGCTGCGATTGCGCAGCCCACCGCTCCAGCTATCAAGATAGAAAAGAGACCCCCAACAGCAAGGAGACAAAACTGAGCCAGAAGCGACAGTACAGAGATATATTGAGAACAATAACCTGCAGAGCCCCCGCAGAGCGTTGCCACCGCTGTCCTGCTTCAGAGGAAAGAGGAAGTGCTGTGAAAGTAGGCTGAACTATGCAGCTGCATGACCCAGGGAAAATGGCTGCCCCATAGAAAGGTATGGGAGGCTCCACCAAAATGGCCGCCGACATGCGGCCGGACCGACCGATCGGTCCCCGCAAAAATGGCGGCGATTGGCGCCAATTCAGCATGTAGATGCGCCCATAGAGGAACTCACATGCTTGCCCAGTGTAAAAAATGGCGGACCGCGCGGTGACACCCCGCCGCGGTCCTTACACAGTCTGCACCCCCAAACACCGAAGTGACCCAGGGAAGGGGACCCCTCACACACACACAGCGCCGCAGTGCCTGTACAAACGAACCCCGCAGGGATCGCAGCCGGGGGTCACACAAGGCACAGACAGTTATGGGGGACACACAGCAACCAGGACTGTCACCCCACACAGAGGCCCCACACAGAAGCACTTACCTGTACCCGATGGCGTGGGGAGCCTCACAGAACGGAAAGCCGCTGTCCTCACCTGACAGGGAGTGCCGTTTGCTAGGGACATTGCACGCAGATGCGTCTGTGCCCTGATGAACCAGGGCGGCCAGTCCAAATCCCAGCACCGCATGACCATCTTCGTCCGAAGAGTCGACTAAAAACTAAAGCTGATCAAATAAACAGCTAGTAAAGAAAGAAAAAAAAAACTGACATTTTTTTCAATAAAATCAAATAAAAAGGAAGATAGGCTGAGACCGAAGCCCCAGCACAGGGAAAGCCTAACTACTCCTATGCTAGGCAAATTAAAACTGAGTTGGGAGTGGACACTGCAGGGGGGTATTGACCAGATGGGACAGCCCCCAGGGGTGTATACATGCAAATGCCTTTTGTTTTAACTAAGTCTATATGCCTAGCTACTCCTGCGGAGCAGATGACAATACTCAATAGTGATGACTTAGAGGAGGCGGCGACTGTCGGAGGATGTAAGAGAAAAAACATACTATATATATGGATTAAAAAAACAAACATACTATATAGACGGATTAAAAAACATACTATATATATATATATATATGACGGATTAAAAAAATGTTTTCTGTGGGGAACGGGTGTTTTTTGCTTCAATAAATATTTGGCAGAATTACGCTGTGTCCCCTTATGCTTGCATTCACATGTCAAATTAAACGATAAGGATAAAGCTTCATATTAAAGAGCCAGACGGTTGGTGCAAATGGTCTTGGTGGAGGAGCCAGCGTTGACATTTTAAGGCCTGTTTTTATCCGAGATTTGGTGAGTTTCCAATCTGATGGGTGATCACGGCTTGCTGGTGGTGGTACACGGACATTCCTACTAGCCGCACACTCTTCCATGTTACTAGTTGCACGGGTACTTGGGACTGTACTTTGGCCGAAAGCTTATATATACACATCAGCAGGAGTTTTTGACCACTGACGGACATTTTATAGTTTTATATTATTTATTGTTCGTTGATTACCATTCCTAGCCATGATGTTTTAGACCAATTCTTATTATTTATGATATTTATTCTGTAGCGCTGCTAGTGTCGCAAATTAGTTTATGCAATCTATATTTGTTGCACCCTCCTTTGGATTATAAATATGCACTGTTACTATAAAAATGACACTGGCAGGGAAGGGGTTAACACTGTTGGTGATCAAGGGGTTAAATGTATGCCTCATGCTTACTGACGTGTGTGGGGGAATGCCTACACTTGTCCCCCCGTTAAACGTGCTTTGGGTGAACAGGTCCTTCTGTCTGTCCTCCGTAAAAAGAGGTATACCTTCTTTCCCCTTTGACAGTCGAGCCGAAGCACACAGACGGGACAGCAGGAAAGAACTCAGTAAGGACAGCAGGGAAGCATTCTGATAGGCATTTACTATGAATGTCATAATAAACAGACCTTTCTACTAATCCCATAGAAAACTAAAACTAGCCTTCTCTTTACAAGTGAGTTGTAGGACTGTCTAAACAGGTTCTTTTTAACCCATTGCACAGAGTACTGCAGGTTACAACAAGATCTCAGGGTATTCCAACCACTAATGCTCAAGAGTTCCAGATTTTATGTTCTGGTGGGTGGGTATAATGTTCTGGTGGGTGGGTATAATGTTCTGGTGGGTGGGTATAATGTTCTGGTGGGTGCCCCCCTCCACTCCAGAGAGTTTCAGCGAGGGGAGCCCATGGCTTTCTGCCAAACCTGGCTCACAGGGTACCTTTTCGACTCCTACCAGTCTGCAGGTAAGTCTTTGTGCTGCATATCTTTTGGTAGGAAGAAACACAATCTAAACTGGGGCTAGAGGGGAAGGTGGGGCCTTTTAAATGTGCTTAATTGATTGTGTTTCCGGTAGGGAGGAGCCTATCATCTCATGTTGGGACATCCAGGAAAGGAGAGAAAATAGGTTTGAGCATGGAACCCGCCACCATGTAGGCATGGCGGGCAAGAGCCTCCAACCTCCTGTCCGTAGGATCCCGGAGAACCAGGGTATCCTCAGTGGAAACCAAAGTAGCCTTGTTCAACACGGCCACCATGTGATCCACCTGGGGGGCCACACACCAGCGCAAATCTGTAGAGGGCCATTGTTCATTCACTGTGTGATGAAAGTCAGCGGGGCAGGGAAAAACCTGCGCCGACTTGCGGGTCCTATGTGTACCAAAGGAGGACACAATGCCCAGAGGATTGGGCTCATCCTCTAAATGCAGTGTTTCTTTTACAGAAGAAATCAACGCATCCATAGCTGCGCATTCTTCAGGCCACCCCGGGGGAGAATCATCTACCTCCTCCGCCTCCGCCTCCCCCTCAGACCCCAGCGGGTCCAGGGACGAGCGAGACCCTGAAAAGGGCACGCCAGCCACATCACCATCTGAATCAGAGGAGAAAGATAATCTAGGCCCTTTTCCAGCAGCTCGTTCAGCCATCAGCACCTCCATTTTGAACACTAAAGTCGCCACCAACAGCGGCCAAATTAGGTATAACGGGGGGGGGGGTGCAGCAGACTGGGGTCCCCCACCAAGGCTAGGGGGAATTTTCTGTCCTGAGAATGCATTGCAGGAAAAAAACATAAAAAAGTACTGGCCCTTTAAGAGCGCTGCGGACCGCGCAGCCCATCGCTATATATACTGTGAACACAGACCCCCCCAAAAAGGGACAAAAACTGAGCCAGGAGGGATAAACCGAGAAATATGGAAGAGACAGTCTGAGGAGCCCCACAGTGTTACCACACCGATCGCTGCTCCAGAGGAAAAGGAAGGGAGGTCACCAGAGGCTGAACTATATGCTACAAGGCTAAGGCAAAATGGCTGCCAATAGAAAGCAATGGGAGGCTTCGGCAAGATGGCACCCTGATCACCCCACACCAGTCATATGATGGCGCTGCACTGTACTGGTGACACCCTGATCACCCCACACCAGTCATATGATGGCACTGTACTGTACTGTACTGGTGACACCCTGATCACCTCACACTAGTCACATGATGGTGCTGTACTGGTGACACCCTGATCACCCCACTCCAGTCATATGATGTCTCTGTACTGTACTGGTGACACCCTGATCACCTCACACCAGTCATATGATGGCATTGTACTGTACTGGTGACACCCTGATCACCCCACACCAGTCATATGATGGCACTGTACTGTACTGGTGACACCCTGATCACCTCACACCAGTCACATGATGGCGCTGTACTGGTGACACCCTGATCACCCCACTCCAGTCATATGATGGCTCTGTACTGTACTGGTGACACCCTGATCACCTCACACCAGTCATATGATGGCACTGTACTGTACTGGTGACACCCTGATCACCCCACTCCAGTCATATGATGGCTCTGTACTGTACTGGTGACACCCTGATCACCTCACACCAGTCATATGATGGCACTGTACTGGTGATACCCTGATCACCTCACACCAGTCATATGATGGCACTGTACTGTACTGGTGACACCCTGATCACCCCACACCAGTCATATGATGGCACTGTACTGTACTGGTGACACCCTGATCACCTCACACCAGTCATATGATGGCACTGTACTGGTGATACCCTGATCACCTCACACCAGTCATATGATGGCACTGTACTGTACTGGTGACACCCTGATCACCCCACACCAGTCATATGATGGCACTGTACTGTACTGGTGACAGCCTGATCACCCCACACCAGTCATATGATGGCACTGTACTGGTGACACCCTGATCACCTCACACCAGTCATATGATGGCTCTGTACTGAACTGGTGACACCCTGATCACCCCACACCAGTCATATGATGGCTCTGTACTCCACTGGTGACACCCTGATCACCCCACACCAGTCATATGATGGCACTGTACTGTACTGGTGACATCCTGATCACCCCACACCAGTCATATGATGGCACTGTACAGTACTGGTGATACCCTGATCACCCCACACCAGTCATATGATGGCTCTGTAATCCACTGGTGACACCCTGATCACCCCACACCAGTCATATGATGGCACTGTACAGTACTGGTGATACCCTGATCACCCCACACCAGTCATATGATGGCACTGTACTGTACTGGTGACACCCTGATCACCCCACACCAGTCATATGATGGCGCTGTACTGTACTGGTGACATCCTGATCACTCCACACCAGTCATATGATGGCACTGTACAGTACTGGTGATACCCTGATCACCCCACACCAGTCATATGACAGCCCTGTACTGTACTGGTGACACCCTGATCACCCCACACCAGTCATATGATGGCACTGTACTGGTGACATCCTGATCGCCCCACACCAGTCATATGATGACACTGTACAGTACTGGTGACACCCTGATCACCTCACACCAGTCATATGATGGCGCTGTACTGTACTGGTGACACCATGATCACCCCACACCAGTCATATGATGGCGCTGTACTGTACTGGTAATACCCTGATCACCCAACACCAGTCATATGATGGCTCTGTACTATACTGGTGACACCCTGATCACCCCACACCAGTCATATGATGGCGCTGTACTGTACTGGTGACACCCTGATCACCGCACACCAGTCATATGATGGCACTGTACTGTACTGGTGATACCCTGATCACCTCACACCAGTCATATGATGGCGCTGTACTGTACTGGTGACACCCTGATCACCTCACACCAGTCATATGATGGCGCTGTACTGTACTGGTGACACCCTGATAACCCCACACCAGTCATATGATGGCGCTGTACTGTACTGGTGACACCCTGATCACCTCACACCAGTCATATGATGGCGCTGTACTGTACTGGTGATACCCTGATCACCCCACACCAGTCATATGATGGCACTGTACTGTACTGGTGACTTCCTGATCACCTCACACCAGTCATATGATGGCGCTGTACTGGTGACACCCTGATCACCTCACACCAGTCATATGATGGCGCTGTACTGTACTGGTGACACCCTGATCACCTCACACCAGTCATATGATGGCACTGTACTGGTGACACCCTGATCACCTCACACCAGTCATATGATGACACTGTACTGGTGATACCCTGATCACCCCACACCAGTCATATGATGGCGCTGTACTGTACTGGTGACACACACCAGTCATATGATGGCACTGTACTGGTGATACCCTGATCACCTCACACCAGTCATATGATGGCACTCTACTGTACTGGTGACACCCTGATCACCTCACACCAGTCATATGATGGCGCTGTACTGTACTGGTGACACCCTGATCACCTCACACCAGTCATATGATGGCGCTGTACTGTACTGGTGACACCCTGATCACCTCACACCAGTCATATGATGGCACTGTACTGTACTGGTGATACCCTGATCACCTCACACCAGTCATATGATGGCACTGTACTGTACTGGTGATACCCTGATCACCCCACACCAGTCATATGATGGCGCTGTACTGTACTGGTGACACCCTGATCACCTCACACCAGTCATATGATGGCACTGTACTGTACTGGTGATACCCTGATCACCTCACACCAGTCATATGATGGTGCTGTACTGTACTGGTGACACCCTGATCACCTCACACCAGTCATATGATGGCGCTTACTCCGCACTCATTTGGGACTTGCCTCCATCCCCCGGGTGCCCCCAAAGCCATACATAGACCTCCTAATCTTCACAAAAAAGGACCCCAGTGTACTCATATCCCTCAGCAAGCTGTGCCGACTGCCATCTTGGCTGCACAGGGGGACACAGATCCACAGCAGACTGCAACTCTCTCACCTTGTTCAGCAATCCCCCCTTGCATAGAACTCTTTGCAGCTGCTCTACAGCATTAGGCAGGGAGAAGTCGGGACTCTGGGGGATTCTTCTACCTCCTACCACCACTGTGAGTCCTGACTCTGCCTAATCCACACTCCACACTGTCAGTGTCTTCTGCACTCCACCCAGTTAAATATCGCGATATATATCATTGAAAAACGAATATCGCAATGTGCTTTTTTTCCGAATATCCTGCAGCCCTAGTACTGAACACAAATCTAAAAAAATTACTGGCTTCACACCTCCCCTATAGCCAGTCGAACACACCTTATAAAATTACAAACCTTCAACCTCCATATAGAGGGTCCAACACACACCATATAAAATAGCCTCCAACCTCCCCTATAGCCAGACCAACACATGCCTAGTAAAATACAAACCCTCAACCTCCATATGGAGGGTCAAACACACACCTAAAAAATTACTGGCCTCCAAACCTCCCCTATAACCAGTCCAACACACGCCTAATAAAAGTTCAAACATTCAACCTCCATATAGAGGGTCTAAGACACCTAAAAAGAAAAATACTGGCCTCCAACCTCCCCTATAGCCAGTCCAACACATGCCTAAGTACAAACCTTCAACCTACATTTAGAGGGTCCAACACACACCTAAAATAGAAATATATTGGCCTCCAACCTCCCCTATAGCCAGTCCAACACACGCCTAATAAAAGTACAAGCCTTCAACCACCAAATAGTGGGTCCAACACACATCTAAAATAAAAAAAATACTGGTCTCCAACCTTCACTAAAGCCAGTCCATCACACACCTAATAAAAGTACAAACCTTCAGCCTTCATATAGAGGGTCCAACACACACCTAAGAAAAAAACTGGCTTCCAACCTCCCCTATAGCCAGTCCAACACACGCCTAAGAAAAATACAAATCTTCAACCTCCATATAGAGTGTCGAACACACAACTAAAAAAAATAAAAAATTACTGGCCTCCAACCTCCCCTATAGCCAGTCCAACACATGCCTAATGAAGTACAAACCTTCAACCTCCATATAGAGTGTCGAACACACACCTAAAAAAAATAAAAAATTACTGGCCTCCAACCTCCCCTATAGCCAGTCCAACACACGCCTAAGAAAAATACAAACCTTCAACCTCCATATAGAGTGTCGAACACACCTAAAAAAATAACAAAATTCTGGCCTCCAACCTCCCCTATAGCCAGTCCAACACATGCCTAATGAAGTACAAACCTTCAACCTCCATATAGAGGGTCAAACACACACCTAAAAAAAAAAATACTGGCCTCCAACCTCCCCTATAGCCAGTCCAACACACGCCTAATAAAAGTACAAACCTTCAACTTACATATAGATAGAGGATCCAATACACACCTAATAGAAAAAAATACTGCCCTCTAACCCCCCTTGTATCCAGTCCAACACATGCCTAAGTACAAACCTTCAACCCCCTTATAGAGGGTCCAACACACACCTAAAATAAGAAAAATACTGGCCTCCAACCTCCCTTATCGCTAGTCCAACACAAGCCTAATAAAAGTACAAACCTTCAACCTCCATATAACAGGGTCCAACACACAACTAAAATAAAAAAACTGGCCCATTCCTGGCAATGCTCATCAAATGCATAAACATAAAATATTCTGGACACGATTCCAATAGCTTATAACGCTGTCCAGCGATGTAAATTATTGATAACGTCGTCCAGCGATGTAAATTGTTGAGAACGCTGCCCAGCGATGTCAATTATTGAAAACGCCTTCCAGCAATGTAAATTATTGATAACGCCCTATAGCGATATAAAATTATTGATAACGCCCCTATAGCGATGTAAATTATAGATAACGCCGTCCAGCGATGTAAATTATTGATAACTCCGTAAAGCAATGTAAATTGTTGATAACGCTGTCCAGGGATGTAAATTGTTTATAACGCAGTCCAGCAAAGAAAATTATTGATAACGGCATCCAGCGATGCCTATTATTGTTAATGCCATCCAGCGATATAAATTGTTGATAACGCTGCCCAGCGCTGAAAATTGTTTATAACGCCGTCCAGCTTTGCCAATTACCGGTAATGCCGTCCAGCGATGTAAATTGCTGATAAGCCTTCCAGTGAGGTCAATTTTTCATTCCGTCCAGCGATGTAAATTGTTGATAATGCCGTCCAGCGATGCCAAGTATTGATAACGCTGTCCAGCGTGTAAATTTTTCATAATGCCATCCATTGATGGCAATTGTTGATAATGCCATCCAGCGACGTAAATTTCTAATAATGCTGTCCAGCGATGCCAATTATTGATAACACCATCAAGCGATAAAAACAATTAATAACGATGTCCAGCGATGCCAATTATTGATAACGCCGTCTAGCAATGCCAATTGCTTATAACACCGTCCAGGGATGTAAATTGTTGATGACTATGTCCAGCGATGTAAATTGTTGATAATGCCATCCAGCGATGTAAATTGCTGATGATTCCATCCAGCGATGTAAATTGCTGAAAGCAGTCCAGCGATGAAAATTGCTGATAACGCCGCTCAGCAATGTAAATTGTTGAGAACGCCATCCACCGATGTAAACTGCTGATAATGTCATCCAGCGATGCCAATTATTAATATTGCCATCCAGCGATAAAAAATGTTGATAACGCCGTCCAGTAATGAAAATTGTTGATAACACCGTCCAGCAAAGAAAATTATTGATAACGCCATCCAGCGATGCCTATTATTGTTAATGCCATCCAGCGATATAAATTGTTAATAATGCTGACCAGCGATGTAAATTGTTGATAACGCTGTCCAGCGATGTAAATTGTT